>NC_135074.1:32060000-32287500 GCF_051107435.1 Chaetodon auriga | reverse complement strand
GCAACCGCAGCGAGTAGTGAGGGAGTAGAGTGATGCAACGGAGGCTGCGGCGTCGTGAGCACGTCGACACACGCTCTGTACTGCAGCTTCAAGGCACCGCTGGAATGTAACCTCAGAGAGAAGACACCTCAGTGGATGTACTGTGGTACTTCACTGCAGTACAGAACGTGTACGCTGTGTGTATCACCTGCAGGGGGGGCGCTCTCCTCCTCGCCGGCCTGCTGACCTCCACACTCACTCCAATTGAACTTTGCTCAGAGAATATCAGACAATCATTTTCAGGATCAATAACTCATTTTCCATCTGCTGCGAGACAAACCGTCGGCGCTGAGGCTGTTTTCCACTGAGCTGCTCTGCATTTAAGATTTCACTCAGTTAAATTAGAGCCGACATTCAAACTCTTACAGTGAAGAATTAGAACTGAAGGGTGGGAGAGAGAGAAATGTGAAGGGAGGAGATAAAAAGTCAAAGCCGGGTGAGATGAGAACCTCAGCGTCTTATTTTAAGATGCACACAATAAACGCATCGCTTGCAGCTTCCACAGAGGCTGTGGGCTGCAGGCCGAGCAGCACAGAGTGCGTCAGAGAGGAAGCGCAGACCCGTCAGCAGCTCCCACGCAGAGACCAGAGCGGGAAGAGAATCCATCCGAGCGGAGCCCGAAACAAGGCGCCACGCCCGACCGCCGAGCGCTCGGCCGCTCGCCGATAACGCTTCGCAGACGAGCGGGAGGGACCAGAACTGATCTCAGCTCAGCGTTTCACTCAGTGCTGCCGGGCGGCGCTCAGAGCCGGCGGACAGGAATCACGGCCGTCCATCTTTGTGTGCTCGCCGATCAGATACGAGCAGCTGCAGTTTGAGCTTTTGCAAAGCAAAACTTATTTTCTTTGCAAAAGATAAAAAGAAAAGAAGATTAAACAGAAATTTCTTTTCCAGAAGGAAACAGTTTTACAGCACAGAGCAGGAGAGAAAGAGCGAATCTAAAATATCAATACGCTGCAGATACATCCAGAATACACACAACAGCAAAAACACCAACAGGTCGAGGTTTTCACTGAACCTCAGTCAAAGAAACGGGTTCAGTTCAGAGTTCTGTACAAACGTGGCCATTTTTTCTCCTCCTCATCCTGTCTGCTGCGCTCTGATTGGTCAGCTGCTTCTCTAACACTCTGATTCAGAAGTCTGGAAACTCTTCTCGTCTTCGAATCGTGGCGGTTTATTGAGTTGGGGTGTTCGTTTTTTGGGGGCAGAAGTTGGTGATTTGGTCAGTGATCATTAGGAAACTGCACAGGGACACCTGAGAGACACCTGACATGACTTTAACTGTGGCAGGAACACACAGAACTGATGCGCTGAAGTCCAGCTGTCATTAAAAGTGAAACCAGAGGAACCTCGTGCTCAGACGGCGTCTCGCGTGTTGCTGCAGAGAAACATCTCCGGCTGTTTTCTCCTGCGTTGTGATGCAGCTAACGGAGGCTCAAAGCAGAGGGTGAACCTCAGCGACGGTCACACGATGAAGATTTCATTCGTTCTGCGTGTGGAAGTTGTACAACACAACAGCGAACCCGAACCAGCAGGACCAGCAGGACCAGCAGAGAGTCAGAGCTGCTGTGATGTTCAGCTGACGGCGTCCTCTCAGGTAACACCGGACTCCTCTAACGAAGACGCCGGCTCTGCCTCGGTTTCCCTGCTTGCTGTTGTTGTGGCCGGTTTTAGATGCCGAACTTCGAACAGCCCAAACTTTTAAGTGGGTCTCCAGAGGATAAACACCAGACAGGCGCCAGAATTTGTGCCTGCTTTTAAAAAGTGGCCGCCCTGCACTTAGAGTCCAATTCTAAAGCTATGAATCTCAAACAGGCTCGAAGGGAAATCTCACTCTACACGAGTCAGCCGCCGTAAGCACGCACACACACACACACACACACACACACACACACACACACACACACACACACACACACACACACGTCAAGATCACAGGCTGGCCTGAAAACAGCTTCACTAAGTGATTTCAGTGAAGCCTGCGGGGTGTTCAGACTGTGTTACTGTCACACCTCAATAACCAGCCGCCCTCCAGGATGCATCTCTCCCAGCGCTGTCATTACACCAGAAGAAGTCTGCAGCAGTCACCTGTGACAGCAGAGAGGCTGCGTTTGATTGCACAGGTAGTCCTCCTGCTCTTTCACATTTTGTACTCTGACTTTTTACGGGGCTCCTTCAGATTTTATGAGTGACCTGAGCTCATGATTTAGAAAATAAAGGCTGAAATAAGGACTCGCTTTAAGGGATTTAAATCCTGTGCTCCGATTATTAAACATACGCCCTTTAGTGACACTTCTGTTCGTGCTGCGTTCACTGACGCTGCTTCAGTCTGAATGAAGCTGTTTCCGTGTTCAGTGAACAGTAATCACATCCTCAAAAACAAGCCTCTGCGTTCGAAGCTGCAGCTGCTTGAAGCTGCAAAGTGTTTAGAGAACAAACAACACACTGAGGATTTAAGCATGAAGGCAAAGTGATGCAGCCATGAAGATCACAATGGTTCATCCACCTGGAGCACAGGTGTGCACAGCACAGACTCTGCTCACCAGGCCATGAAAAACAAAGAGGTGACTAATAGAAAAGAAACTGTAAAACCTCCATGAGGAGCTCACTGGGGTTTAGAGCTGAGAAGATTACGTCTGGACCTCTTCATATATGGAGGACATGTACGTCGAGCGCAGGGCAGACTAACATGATGCATCTGTCAAGACCAAGTAAAACAAAAAGCTTCATTATCTTCTCAAAATATGAAGCCGTCGGCTCCATAAAACTGAGGTCATGAAAGAAGGAAGCTTTCACTTCACCTGGTGATGACTGTCGATGTTACGTGTGTGTTGAATCGTTTTGTCCTGTATGTTTTTATGGGATGTCTCACATTGTGGACAATAAAGTTTTCAGGATTGTGAATCTACCAGCTGCACGTGTGCCGTGGCACCGAGGCTGCTCGCTGTTCTTCAGGCTGCAGATCTGATGTACAGGGAGCGTCGACAGCAGCCGAGTCGAGTCGGGAATACGTTTAAGCTGCCGTGATTCGGTCAGTCTTCACCTGTCTGAAAGTAAACTTCTCTTCTTCTTACTGTTGGTCGACCTGCTTTTTGCATGGCTGGCAGTTAGTTTGGTAACATGAAAGCTGAGCAAGTGGAAGAAGGCGAGAGCTTTCATCAGCGTCGGACTCCAGAGTGCCAGCTCGTGTTGTTTCCTGGAGCAGTGAAGACCAGCGCAGACCTGCTCCAGCCCGAGTCGGGTGGAGACCTGGTGACCGTGGAGGTCACAGCGGACCAATCAGTGAGGCTGTAAGGAAGCTTCTGCATCTTCCTTTCGTGCTTCCACTCCACAGTTATTCACCTCTCTGTAACTTCAGCGCACATTTAAAGATTCACTCATTCAAGAAGCTCCAAAATCAAGTGTTCACCTTCTGGGGAGGATGAATGTGCTCAGTGAGATTTATGGAAATAAGCTCATTAGAAGAAGCCCCTGAGGGACGTGAAACTCGACCAATCACAGACTTTGCCGTCACCTTCAGTCCATCCAGTCGGGGCAAAAAGTTTGTATCTTTCACACAGAAGTCAAACTCAAAGTCTCGTCTTGAACGAAGCCCAAACCTCATCCCCTCTGCACACAGATCGTCTTACAAGCCCCAAATTAGGCAGAAGGAAGCTGAAACTGGGTGCAACATCACTTTGTACACACTGTACACACAGGAAGTACTCTGACAGAAATAGCCCCGTGGATTTTCCCGTCAGCTCGGAACAACCTGATTGTCACCTCATTATCTTCCATGAACCAGAACAGCATCCCTTTCTTAAAACTCAGTGCAGGATCAATATTGTCAAGCGTTCCCGTAATGTGTGTCATCTCCTACGCCGGCTCTGTTGAATCAGCTTCTCCTCTCTGCATCAGCGAGCTGTTACTGATGATGAGGAATAAATGCGAGCCCCCTCGGCGTACCTGGCTCTCCGGCTCTCCGTGTGAATATTCACAGATGAACAGTCCGCTGGGGAGAAGCCAAGCAGCACAAAATCACTTAGGAATTCATCCACTAACTCGGTCCATAATCTCGACAGCGAGTCCAACAATTAGAAATCGTTACCCATTTGCCACCTGAACAGCTCGCTGCACAAACAGGGCGGAGAGATAGAGCAGTAATGAGGAGATAATTCACTTATTTCAGACTACACTGCAGTGCATTGTTGCTGTGATGTCACTGTGAGGTTTCGCCCTCCTCCTCCTCCTCCTCCTCCCCCTCCTCCTCCCAGCAGCGGTGATTAAGTGAAGTTAATGAATGCCACAGTGAGCGTTCACCTCGTGTCCACGCAGAAAAGCTACGTTTGCAGGAAAAGCTGCAGCTCTGTCAAAGTCCTGCTTCATTACGCAGGTTAAAGGAAAACACGTTGAAGTAAACAATCCCACTTTACACCAAAGTAACATGACAACAGTACCGCCGACGGCTCTCAGACAGCAGCGCCGACGACAAACCTACACGAGGCTGGAGGGAACATTGAATTCCATCCACGGAAACCAGCCGCGTCTGGTCTGAGCCCAGACTATCTAACGTGCTAACCATCGAGCCACCATATCTATTTTGGACAGATACACGGCACAGAATGTTCTCCAGCTGCTGCCAAGTGTCCTCCACATCTGCAGCTTCATCACAGTCTCATTATAGCTTCAGCACAAACTGTGGTAAACACCAGGAGCGGCCGTCCCGACGCAGCCGTCCAGGAGACACAACTCATGCAAGAAAACACGAAAAGTGGCTGTTGCTTTTTATACAGACGTGCATTTCCCTTTAACATCCTCCACTGTAGCTCTGTGTGTGTGTGTGTGTGTGTGTGTGTGTGTGTGTGTGTGTGTGTGTTTCCACTGTACAACATCCACCTCTCTGACAGGGAGAAGAACCTTTTGTTCCACCTCTACAGTCCCCAATTACAGTAATCTCCTTCCTCGGCTAATCCTGGAGCGCAGAACTTTGAAGTGAAGCGCTTCATTGAACATCAAAGTTGTCTCCTCGCTCCTCTGCTCACGCCAGTCACAGAAACACTGTCGGATATAATGGGAGAGGATAGAGGATGATGTGACGGCTGGAGGAGCCTTCACAACACAAATACACGCTTTGTCCTACGACTTCAAATATGCACTCAGCAGACTATTACAGAGGAAATCCACCTAACGCCGACACAAAGCTGCCGCTGGCAGCCGAACGCTTTGCACCCAGGTTTGACGATCAGGCAGAAAACCACAGAAGAAGAGTGGAAACCCATGCAGTGAGAGGACAAGCTGAGCAGAGCGGGAATCCTGACCTACTGCTAACTTTAACACCTCTGGTTTCGTTCTAGCACTGAAAGTTAACCTCACACAGCAAAACTGCTCGATTACGGCTTTAACTTTGTTTAGTGAAGGAAAAAAAAACATGAAAAGTGGTGACGAAGTCTTCTTCAGGAGCAGAAGGCCACGGTATATCTCTGAAGTGCTCCGATCAAAACACGTATTGGATCAGAAGAGCTGCTGAATGTGTCCTGAGAGGAGACTGAAAGTATAAGTATAGTAGTATATAGTATAATGTATAGCACAGTATACATATTTAAGTATAATGTTGCTGTTAAGACAATGAGTTCCAGCTGTTTCAGACCAAATGTGCAGGAACGGATGGTTAGCGTGAGCCAAGACGGCTGACTATGCTACAGGCTACGTGGGAGGAAACCTCCAACGGACGGCGCCCAGGAGGATCCTGGTCAGGTGACCAAACCCAATCAAAAGCTTTCTCCTGGCTCAGCTCCATCTAAACCACAACGGTCTGGTAGAGGAGCCAAATACTGCTGACGCTGCATCAATCTGCCGCCGCTCTCACGCTCCATTCCGCCCTCACTGGTGACCCTGAGATATTTGACCTCCTTCGCTGGAGGCGGCAGCTCCCTCCCACCCCGTCAAAGTTCAGGTTAGTTGGATTTTTGCCAAACAAGCTGATGAGAACCAGCGCAGCGCCGTGAGAGACGCTGCTGCCGCCGTCTGCAGGGGAAATGACGGCCTTCCTCTCTGCTGAGCCGAACCGTGGGCTTCACCTCAGCTCTGGTCTCCAGTTTGATGGATCTGCTCAGACTTGTTTGAGGATATGCTTCTTTTGAAAAAGCTACGCTAGCAGTTTCTCCCAGCTGTCTGTGTGCTACTCAAGGCTACATGAGCTCTAGACTTATGACATTCATACATGAAATTCACACCATCTGACCTTCAGCGAGACATGGACACGTGGACACAGAAGCTCTTAAACTCCAGGTTTTTCATCAATTATTCAGACACACTTTTCCTCTGCAAGGCTTTCAGCTGATTAATTACTCTGAAGAACGACCGCGGTCACCTACTTTTTATTAAAACGGCCAAAATGTTGGTTTAATTGTACACAGTGATTGATTTACAGTGATTTATTCATTCATGTCGGGTTAAAATCTACCCGCCGACTTTGATGAATTTTGTTTCATTCTGGTGAATTCCAGCTTTCATGAACAGTCACACCTGAACCCTTCACGTCTTCGGTCTCTTGAAGTTATCCAAAGGCTTTCAGAAGAGCTGGAGGGAAAAGCCAACTGAAAACTTTCATCACAAAAGGTGAATTTTCCTCTAATGACAGGAAATGTTCTGTGTTTCATGTGTGAGCGTGTGTGTGTGTGTGTGCATGTGTGTGTGCATGTGTGTGTGTGTGTTCAGTCTACAGCAGCTCTCCTCCACACGTCACATGACAGGATGGAACCATGAAGACGCTGTGGAAGCCGAGTGTGAAATTACTTAAACTTCATCCACCTCCATTGATGGTCTGATGGAGTTGGCTTTAGATCGGTGAATGTGGAAATCATTTTCTGCTGCTCACACTGGAGCTGCTGAGGAGGAGGTGGTGGAGGAGGTGGTGGAGGAGCTGACTGATTGTTCTACCTGTGAGAACACGAGCTTCACTGTTGAATCAATCCAGCTGTTTGTGACCCGTCAGTGCTCAGCAGCTCTGTTTTGGATCGTTGTTGCATCTAAAGAAGCTTTGTGGGGATTTCAAATATCCATAAACGGATCTATTCTGTGTTCTTTTACCAAGATCATGACGTCGAGTCTCATTCATGCATTTTCATTTTTCCAATCATCTGGTTTATCACCAAATACCTGCAAAACTAACGACATTCCCGTCAGCCTCAGGTGAACTTTGTGTTCAGTGATAATTAGCAAACATGGTGTTAGCATCCAAGACAAAGAGTCTCCAGCCATGCTAGCTGCTCTGTGAGACTGTGCTTCAGCAAAGCAGAGCTAAGAGCTAGATGCTAAAATCAGCATGCTAACATGCTGATGCTAAGCTCTGGGGACCATGAATATCTGAACCAATCCATCCAGCAGCTATTGAGATGTTTCAGGCTGGACTAAAGATGATGGACCGATGGACCGACACACCAACAGACTGACGTCCATGAAGCAGCTAGCTTGGCTGAAAAAGACTTTTCTCAGGACCTGTGATGACATCAAATCTAAGGCTGTTGCACACTAACCACATGATCACCTCTGTTAGTAGAGGTGGCCAAAGACGTTTTTCACACCTGCTTCATTACGACTTCCATGAAGGAACTCATCTTTTATCAGTTTGATCTGGTTTCTGTACATCGAGCGTCACGGTCTCACGGAGCCCCTGTGTGTGTTTTAGTCCATGATTATTCTGCAAAGCACAGCTCCAACGAGAATGATTCATTAAAAAAGGAAAAGGTCACTGAGAGCAACTCGGATGGTTTTTCTGGAATAATGGTGCACTTTCTGCCTCACAGGCCACGAACAACGCAGAAAAAGGTCACTTGAGGCCTGAGGACTGAACAGTCATGGTTAATATGTAACCAGGAATAACCACTGAAGACAGGGGAAACACTGTCATGGACTCTTTGATGAAGATTTGTGTGTTGAAGCAATTAGTGGAACATGTGATTAACTGCAGGTTTGACTAACACACCTCTCTGTCACATTAGTCATCACGTGGCGGCTTCACACACCTGCAGAGGTGTGAATAAAGGAATCAGCTCTGCCTGCTTTCGTTTACGCAGGTGATTCAGCCAAAAACCATCTCTGCAGCATCGAGCAGGCTTTGCTGGGTCTCCTCTCGGCAGTCAGTGGTTATTTATGATCTGCTCCATTTTTGAAGTCATAGTGTCTTAATCACCTGAAGCATTAACTCGGCTTCCCACGGGATCGACCACACGCTCCCACACATGTTGCACAACCGCCACTCATGGATACAGTAACTTCCAAACTCCAGGTTTTTGATCAATTATTCAGACGGTACACTTTTTCAGGTGATTAATAGACTCTGGGACAACTGCTGAAGAACCACCACAGTCACCTACTTTTTAATAAAAAAGCCAATATTATTGAAAAAAGAGCCCAGAAAGTGCCTCTCTTTTCCAAAAATGCTGCCTTTTATCCTCAAGAGCCTTTGACGTTGTACAGCTGAGACACTTTCAAGGAAGAGAAACTAAATTATTGAGCGAAAGCTCCTTTAAACTGCCATCAGTTTGTGGGAGATGCGAGAGTTTTTTCATATGAAGCTTGAAGTTTTGCTTCCAAAACCATGAAAATGTTTGAAGTGAATGTTTCCTGATCCTCCACTGTTTGGT
Organism: Chaetodon auriga; assembly: GCF_051107435.1. NCBI lineage: Eukaryota > Metazoa > Chordata > Actinopteri > Chaetodontiformes > Chaetodontidae > Chaetodon > Chaetodon auriga. The sequence goes on along the minus strand of NC_135074.1, from coordinate 32,278,837 downwards.
TAGATTAGATGCAAAAAGTATATAGAGAAGATTTTGGTCGCAGTAAATAGAAACCAACATTTCCTGCCACTCGATGCAAACAGTGAGCAAACGATCTGCCGAGTGCATCCTGACGTGACACAGAGATGCTGCGTTAGCTAATCCAGGATGTGCAAGTCTAGAGGTGTGATTTGAGGTTAGTTTAACATTAGTTTAAATCCTCAGTCGTGATCTGATCATGTGGGACTCTGCAGATGGATTCTGTGCTGCTTCATGCAGGCGCACTGACTCGACTCTCCTCTGTTTAAAACGCTGCTTCGTGCCTTTGTTAAAACACCTTGAAACACCTTCATCTTTTCTGTTCAGTTTGACAGAAAGGAGATCAGAAAACATCAGAGCACAAAGACACAAAAACCATTCCAGATGCCTTTTTTCCACACTGCAAGAACAAGTCACACAAGTGTTTCGCAACCGATATTTTGTGCTTATGAAACTGTTTACATATAGGCTGAGTCTGCTGTCAGGGCCAACGCTGTGTTAATGCACAAACTGAACACACAGAATTATCTTTCCATGGACCGTCTCAGGGGGAAAAGACTAAACTGTCTGCTGCAGGTGCAACAACATTCTTTCCCATAGGAAACAGGTTTTGTTTGGTACATAATGGATGTTGTTCCCTAAACAGACTCTCTCATTCCCACAAGTTCAGGTTTGGAAGCTGAAGGAGATCTGCAGGAAACTTTCAAAGGCTGAGTGTTGACATTTATCGAAGTCAGAGAAGAAGTCTTTGTTACACTTCAAACATGGACCATAATCCACAAAACGCAATCTCAGAGTTAATTAGAGCAGTTTCCATCTGGGCTGCAGTCACCACTCGACCAGCAGGACAACAGCCGGGCCGGAGGTAAGAGGCAACTCTGAGATTAGTCTTTATTGTTTGGGTCTGCAAAGGAAGGAAGGAAGTGACTGTGGATTAAACTGCTCCGAGGAACAACAACGAGAACTGACTGAGGAGAAGGAACCGCGTCTTCATTTCACATGAAGTCTGAAGACCGTCGTCCCCATCTGGACGATGTCCATCCGTCCACGTTGGATGGATGACCATTAGATGTGGTTCAGACTTTCGTGGACCGGTGAGGATGAGTCCTGATGGTTTTGGTGGTCCTCTGACTTTTAGCCACGACAGCAGCGCGGCCCAACAACTGGGTGGATTTTAATGACATGTTGTTGAGACATTCATGGTGGTGATGTCTCATTTAGTGCCATCATCAGGTCAAAAGTCTCCTTTGTTTCATGTCCAAGTAAATGTGTTTAGTGCATGTTAGCAACTCACTGTGAGCATGTTAGCATGACAACAGCTACAACATACCGACAACTACCACCACAACTATGTCACATTAGCAAGAGTTCGCATGCTAACATCCATCCATTTTTCTGACTTGTTTTCCTCTGAAAGTCGTTCTAACATCCTCTTCGACGCTAAAAGTCCTCAAAATGAAACAATCTGAGGAGAAAGAATGTGGTCGCTCACTCAACAGCTGCTCGCAGCTCATGTCCACACAAAGAACTCGTTTTTTTGCTAATTTTGGTCTGAATATGAGCCAAGATGTCCTAAGCTGGCCACCATACAGAAGATAAACCCAGATAATTCTCCTCTGGCACCACCTTCAGCCAAAACTTTAGACTGTTTACCCCTTAAAGAAAAAAGAATAAAGAAGCTGTCACTCCATTTTTTGTGTTTTCTGTTGTGAACATCAGAAGCAAACATTAGCCGGATTTCATCTTCAATAAACGAGTCAGAAACAGAAAAGTACCGCGCTCACGTTCTCCCCAGTCTTCAGAGCAGATATCAGAGGGCTGAAGAGACGACAGAGAGGTTCAGATCAGAGCCGCTCGTGATCTGTTCATCCACCGGCATCAAGGCCTCAGAGGAGGCTGAGACGGGCTGAGAGGAGCAGGCGGGGGGGTGGAGGCTTTGGCACAGAGGAAGAACAGGTGGGCCGCTATGCAGCAAACTGCAGCAGGAGGACAGGTCTGGGTTCAAACAGGCAAACCGTCATCAAGGCTCATTTCAAACCCAGAAACAGCAAAAGAAAAATGACTTCCCACAACAATTACTGAGGAAAAGTGCTCCTGATGAGGCTTCACATGTGATGACATCATGTGATATATTTCACATATAAAATGTTGGATGTGAGAAAACCTCGTGTGATGAGAGGTGATATTCGAGAGGCATCTGAGGTTCCTGAACAACGAGCAGGATGAATGTAAAGCGAGGACACTCAGCCTCGCTCTGTGATGTCTGCTGAGAAGGCCGCTGCATGTTTACATCAAACTCCTGCCTGATCCGGCCTGATAAGACGGTGTTTTCCATAAACTGCCCTGTTCTATCAGCACGACCAAAATAAAATAAAATAAAATAAAAAACAAGTGCAGAGGATGATAGATGCACCTGCGTTTATCATTCTGTTGTATTAGCATCAGGCAATGTATCACACTGTGTATTCATAAAGGAAATGAAAGATTATTCTGCTGCGTCACTCAAACAAATGGAAATATAATATGTTTATTTTTCTTTAATAACAACTGAGAGTGAGAATCTGCCCATTTACAGCTTATAACATAATCAGTTAGCGTCCGCAGTGACAAACCCGCAGACGTTCTCACTTTCTGTGCAGCTTTACGGAGCTTTTAGGACATACTGTGGCTTTGCAGCACATTTTCTGTCTGGTTCAGCGTTTCAGCAGCACTGTTTGATAAACCCTCCGCTCACTATCAGCAAACAGCAGACAGACACAGTGAGAGACGAGCCGGCGCTGAAGAAGATCTATCTGAGGAGACATACTGTCCTCTGAGCTGGTGGAGACCAAGCCAGAGCTAAAAGGAGACACCTGATTAGGACTGCGACGGGATGAGCATGTTGCTCCAAAAAAACATCATATGGTGACAGTATAAGACAAGAACTTCCCAACTGGGATCAGTAGAGTAAAGTCTAAGTCTAAATATGTGATTATTCAGTTATTCCTGCTCTAAGTCAGACATAAACTCCATAAAACTGGTTTTATCAGCAGATACACACTGTGGAAATACAGACCTCGAATAGCCTCAACTCAACTGCAGAGGGAGGCCTTTATTTGAAGCAGGCTTATATTGGAGACAAGCCTTTATATCTAATTCCCTATATAATATAATATAATATAATACTACTAATAATACTAATATACAGTAACTTATATTTATTATTTGAGTTATTTCATTTTGTTTTTTCTGAAATAAGATGGCTGCTAACCAGGCTAGCCATCATAGCGCCTGCCATGTGCTCATGTGCTGCCAGTACAACCTTCCTGTCAAACTACTGTTGGACTAACAGTTGACGTTAAGCGTTTTTTCTTTTTAGCCGACTTTTACCCTTTAGACTTCAACCTGTGCAGCATGTTAACTGTTGTAGGATTTATATTCATGAGGTGGACACAAACACACAATTTCATGGCTCTACATGCAAATAAGCCTCTGTTTGCTAACACGTTAGCCACACGGCTTCTCAGTGGGATAATATGAAAGTAGAGTTCAACAGCAGAAAACTCTGGAGCCGTTTTAAAGGGTAAATAATTTATAGTTTAATTAATATCTCATGAGTAAAATATGACACCGTTTAATGGAAACATTCATCAAAAGATTAAGATTATGGCTGCTTTTAAAACTGCTGTGAAAATGGACAGAAGAAGGAGTCGAGTGATGGAGAGCAGCTTCATCAGAGAGGTCCGAGCCAGCTGATTGGAGCTCGTCGCTGTGGGACTCGGAGTGTGTGTGTCTCATTAATTCCCTTTTATTCTGCGCCTCAGATAAGGCTCCGTCCTCAGCCAGCTGAATAAATTGCGTTTCTACTCAGCGAGAGGACGGCGGAGTTGTGAATGAAGCACTGAGCCTCGATAACACGCTTCCCCTCCTGATTATTGTTTCCTTCCTTCGGCAGGAAGGTGAGGTTGAAAGGTGCGGGAGAAGATTTCATTTTCTCTGTAGATGTACATGAAATAATAATGAGACATCTTTGTGCGTTCTGGTTTTCATTAATAAAACAGCTGCGTGGGAGCTCCAGAAAAGGAACAAGATTCCATCTTTAAGTTATCACCGGAGCGGCGGCGCGTTCCCTCCACACGGCCACGCCGCCTGGGTTAATGTGGAAATGTAATACACGTGATTCATTTGACATTTGAACATCACTTCTTCCTCCTCTGTATTAGCTGTCACCTGCACTGCTTCCTCATGAAAACAGTCTGTTTAAGTGCGGCGTGCATTACAGAATGATTAAAGCCTTTGTTTTCTCAAGCGGCCTTTACATGAACTGTGAGTGAGTGATTTCCTGTAAGAACATTAGAATTCAGAAAATATCCCTCCCTCTGAGCCCTTATGTTCCCCATAATCCCTTTCAATTCCCCCTCAGTGGCTTCACAGATTCCTCTTAAAATGAGGCGCGTCTTGTTTGAGTGCGTGAAGCCGCATCAGGTTTGAACTGGGAACATAACGTCAGGCTGCCCCATTAAACCAGTATTCCACGTCTTTCTATACACACTTCATTTTAACTCCGTCTGACATATTTACTATCTGCTGAACCCGTAATGGTCCTTTTTTGACCAAATCATGAACTGAAGTGAAAAACTTTAATGAGGAACTAATGGCCCGTTGGACGCAGCTTCAGTCCAGCGCGGGAACGTGCCGACACACTGAAACCACACACGAGCAGCAGTACTGCGCTCACAATCTGAGGTACTACTCATACTTTTCACTCCACTACGTTTATCTGGCAGCGTTAGAAATACATGGTTTTCACTGGTTACTTTGCAGATGTCCAGTGAAAACCATGTATTTCCAACAGTTTGTGCTGCACTGAAGGATGAAGAGTTCCTTTATGTCTTCAGCTCCATAAACTCTTTAACAGTTTACTGCTACATGAATACTTTTATTTGTGGAGTATTTTCACACTGTGGTATTAGTACTTTGACTTAAGGATCTGTACTTCTGACTGATGATGACATTCAGGGAGAACGAGACGATGATCTAACAGAGCTTCAGGCCTTCCTGCTGTCCGACGTTCACGATGCATCACTCTGATTTCACACAGCTTCATGCTGGTCTTGGACTGAGATCAGTGGACAGATTTCTGATGAATCCATGTTAGTGGAAGGTTAAAGTGGACGTGGCGTCTTCTCAGGTATTAAAAACATCATCAGACCGCACGAGTGCAGCGTCAGAGCCTGCATCAATAAAGCCTCTAACCCTGCAAGCTTTCTACTGAAAACTCCATTTTCCAATGAAAAGGGGCCACGATGATCACCTGCTGACACATTTTCACTGTTTGAAGCCTCACAAACAAATCAGATTCAGCTGAATCATCAGGAACAAACATCACAGAGCCTGAAAGGGCAAAACAAAACATGCTGATCAGTGATGGAGGTGAACTGACCCTTTCAGATAATCACTGAGCGGTTAAAATGTCTTCAGTCTTAAAATCTGCAGTTTTCTTTGTCCCTGTTTGAACAGAAGGACGTGGTCTCGTGGGACAGACTGTGAGCTTCTATCAGTCCCTCATGCAGCTGAATAACGTCTGTGAAGCATCTCATTCATTCATTCATGAAGTCCTTTCCATATGAAACACCTTCTCCATCATCACAAACTCCTACGCCCATTTTAATCTCCTCCGTCACTGTGGAGCGCTCCTCGTCACCTCCTCTGCTGCTCTGATCGCTCCCTCATTAAGGCCTCCCTCGACTCCTCCTGTCCCATCTTTACGACTCGCCTCTCGCCGCTCAACACTCCAATGACGCGTGAACGCATATTTTAATTCCGTGTCGCTGAGACTTCGCTCTCCTCTCCAGGCTCTCCTGCAGCCCCTCGCGGGCCAGCTGTTCGGGCTCAGAGTGGCTCCTCCAGCTGGAGGAGGTCTGGAGGAGCCCTTCATCTGGATCTAAAGAGGCCCTGAGGTTTCACGACTGACAGCAGGAAGCTGTCCAGGACACCTGAGGGCTGATTCCAGACCAGGCTTATCCAGAGGCCAGACCACCAGCAGGGTCACTGACTGACTCCAAACACGGGTCAAAATGTTCAAACTCACTGGAAATATTTTCTTATTTATACAAAAACAAGTCTGTGCACAAAATGGAGGACCGCGAGTGCCGTCAGGCCTGTTCTTTCCATCAGACCTGCACAGAATAACTGAGCTTCATCTGACCTGATCAGACCTCCAGAACATCAGCACCTTCTCACTGCCTGCAGACGCTGGTCAGGACCCTTCATGTCCCCTTTTAGATGCCCTTTAGCACCGTTTTCACCATCCAGGGATCTGCGGTCAAGTTAGCAATGATCAATAGGCAACGTCCACTTAGACTTTCAAAATAAAAGCTTGCTGAGAACAATCATAAACATGTGGTTAACTTCTGGAACAGCTGCACTTCAGGTCAGGTTTAGGCTCCAGAACTACTTGATCAGCTTCAGGAAGAGATCACATTTAGATCTGGACAGGTCAAATCAGGCAAACTAGCAGCTGTCGAATTGCATTGTGGGTAATGAAGGGTTGGTTTTGAACAGCCTGTGTGGAATAAAAGAGAGCATTTCTGATTCTGTTTCTCTGATTTCGATCCTCTGTTTTTTCGTTCCATCCCGTCACAGCAGTGCAGAGCTGAACCTGCGCAGTTTTTGTTCTGCCGAGAACGTCACGTTAAGTCCAGAGACAGCTGATGGGTCTCTGTTCTGTTCACATCCTGCTATTCATCATTCTTTCATCACACACCCTCAGAGTGATTTCTGAGTGAGACCGAAGGTTTTATCAGACCATCACGCGGCCTATAGGAGTCTGTAGACTGGTGTAAGCACGGCAATGTGAAGTCTGAAATGTCCTAAACTGGCCACCGTACAGAGGATAAAGCCTTTTAATTTCTGTAAAAACATGGACAGTTGAGTTTAGCGGCGTGTTGATGCATCAGAGCGTTAAAGCAGCCGAGCCTGGCCGGCTGTGGAAACACAATCTTTGAAGTGAAGTGAACGTGGCTGAATGAGCTTAATGGACCTCAGTGTGAATTAATCACCTAAAATCAGTCTGGAATTAAAACAAGTGGCCTTCTGTGATGAGGCCACGCTGCAGGAACAACAGCGTGTTTACAGAGAGCGACAAATATCCAAAAATAATAATGAAGCTGTTCACTCGACAGGAGCTGAATGAGCTTAATGCGGCACAACGAGGATTCATCAGTTAATATTAAATCAGAGTGAAATGAAATTAAAACCTAATTAAAGGTGAATTAGACAGCGAGCTCAGACGTGGAGAGCCGTGATAGCAGCTGAAGAGCACTTATCCAGCGCCGCATCACGTCCTGCTTGGCCGTCACAGGTGCCCCTCAGTGTCATGCACCGTGTCTGCAGAGATATTCTGACACCAGGCTCGTGTCTCAGCGCTCCTGCTGTCACACCATCTCTCCTAAATCTGAAGACAGGCCGGAGCTTGAATTATCCAAACAGCCCCTCTCCGGGGGGAGCGCAGCAGTGCAGCGCTAATCCGCGCTGACAGGAAGTGCACGCAGCGCGTTAAAGCCGTGTACCGGTCACAGTGTTTTAATTATGAAAAGCTTGAGTTGTGTTGATTGTTTCATTGTTTAGAAATGATGGCGTTAGTCTCGCTCCTCAGCTGAGCAGAGGACAGTGAAGTGCACTCCGAGGCTTAGCTAAACCGGCCAAACAGCAGCTGCCAGAAACCGTCTTTCTCCTGAATCATCAGGGTTTTATGGACTTTCAGCGACGGAGATGAGAGGAGGGAAAAGCTGAAGGGAACTGTTCCTCCTTTGACTTCAGCCGATCATCAGCTGCTGTTTTCTGTCATTAGCTTCAGTCATAAACCTGATTCTTCATCTGCAGACGGGCATCAAGAGAGCAGCTGAGAACAGCCACAGAGGGACAAGCCGACGCCAAAGAGACGGCGGAGACGTCTGAGTCTGAGGACGATGGCGCTCTGTCCTCCGGGAGTCCACAGCGCTGCACTCAGCTCAGAGAACACGGGCCAAGAACAGATGGAACAAATGACCGAGACAGAGAGACGTTCACACCTGGCTCCTGTCTCACCTCCACACGGCTGACCAATCACAGCACGAAGGCGGCGCGGCTTTCAAACGAGGCCGAGCAGACGCTTTGGAGGACGTTCACGCTGCTGCAGCTGCGCCTGGAAGTGAAACGCACATTGATCTCGAGGTGAGAGCGTTTTCATTGGCCGCTGACCGTCATGAACCGCACACTGAACGCGTTCTGTGTGTCTACGCTGCTGCTTGTGGCTGTTTGGCCTCCAGGCCTTCAGAAACTTTGGGTCTTTCCTGTTTTTCAGCCCCAACATTAAATTAACTTTGGTAACTAAAAGTCTGCAGGATTGAATTTCCTTCATTAAAACCCTGTTCCAGTCTGCTCTGAGTCTTTTCACCTGTAAAGTCGTCAGTAATGTTAAGTGTCTTCACTGCCAGCCTTCGTCCCTCTCAGCACCGACGTCTTCAGCGTTTTCCTCAGTGTTCCCCTCTCGTCTCATCTGTCCTTGGTGGAAGAGGAGACAGCGTTTTGATGGCAGGCACAAAGTTTCCACTGATGTCCTCCTTTAAAGACGAGCCTTCGCCACACGGCCCGACGGCCTGTGACCGCGTTTCGGCGGCGGCGGAGACGGTTTGTGGCGTCGAGAGATAAAACTTAGAGCCTGAAGGAGGAATGATGGACAGCGGCTTCATTCAGGCTCTAATCAGCCGCTTTCCAGGATGAATCTCTGCTGCATGCTGTTCCTGTAACCTGAGCCGCACACTAAATGTTCCCTCTGAAACAAACCGGAGCAGTCTGTGGTTCCACTTCCAGCAAACAGGAGCTTTTTGGAACGTGACCCCTCTGCTGCAGCTGTGGACCCTTAAAAGAGAAAGTTTTCCAGCTCGTAACTGACTTTGCTCCAAGAGTTTCATGGTTTTTATCCATAACCACGTCGGTCTTTGTTCTTATCACCACTTTTATTATCGTATATTAGAGTATAGTAGAGAACATTACATTATATTACAGTATAATACATTATATTATATGACAGTATATTAGAGTACATTACATTATATTATAGTATATTAGAGTGTGTCTGAAGGGCTAAGTTGAAAAGTTGGAGCACATTCAACCACTGTTTTTCAGATTCTACCAAAACCTGATGCTTAAGATTACTTTACTTTATTTTTCTTAACTTAAATTTTATTGAGTTTCTAAAGGCAGCTTGACGTGTGTTTGCCTCCTGAGCGTCCTCTGAGGAAGGTCAGAGGTAATCGCTGTGCTCCTGGTTGCTCTGATGACTTTGAAGGACGTTTCTCAGTCATAGGGTTAGGGTCAGGGGTTAGGGTCATCGACGAAGAGGCTTTTGACTTAGCTGTGCTCCAGCTCTGACCGATAGCAGCCGAACGTCCACACGTGGAGCCGTGATGTGACGGCTCATGAGAAATGCTTTGAAGCCTCGTTTCAGCTGACGCCTCGGTGTCAGAGAGCCCATTCAGACCATCTGAGAGGCTCCAACAGAAGCATCTGTCCCCATGGTGATCCGAGCTCGTAAAGCCTGGAAGTCCACACCGCACGGCTGCATCTCCTCTTCTTCTCCTTCCTCCCATGAGGCCCATTCAGATCTTTATGTGCAGGACAAAAACCCGTCTGAGCGACACAGTTTACAGCACCTCCAGGACCCGAGCGAGCCGCAGGGTGTAAAACACGCCGATGGGGCACGAAGCCGGGCAGACAGGTGGAGGTCCAACGGGGACCTGAGCGCTCTGTGTCGGCCTCTGCTGGGCTGAGCGCACTGAACCACAGGCTGGACAGGAGGACGAGGTCGACCGGTGCAACCTTCTGCATGAGCGCTCCGCTTCACAACACATTTGGAAACTCTTTCAGGTGGAGAGTTCATCTGTGTGTGCGTGTGTGTGTGTGTGTGTGTGTGTGTGTGTGCGCGTGCGTGCGTGCGTGCATCTGCGTAGGCTTGAAAGAAAAGTGTTTTTCCAAAAAGCAGTCGAATTCACTCTGTTTCTCGGCCAAAGTACTGGTCGCTTTAATAATTCAGTGCCAAATGGGATTCTGGGAAGATGAAGCAGCAGACATGCTGGACGGAGTCTTTTTTTTTTGTTTGTCTTAGAAAAAGTACATTTTCTGTGAAGGGTAACAGGATGAAAAGTGAACTGAAAAAGGAATATTTAGTAAAAACTGACAGGAGGTTTAAACTGGTTAAAGTGATGCTAATGAAAAGATCTGCAGCATCATGAACTTCAAACACGACCGTCCAACACAATGAAGTAAAACTACTACCACTACTACTAACTACTAACTACTACTAACCCTACCCCAACTACTACTAAAGATATCTCAAGGACAACATGAAATTTGGTTCAGACACTCAGGATGAACTTGAATGTCACCATCAGGTCAAAAAGACGGGCAGAGCAGTTTTAGCAGCGTGTCAGCATCCGTTTCATCCAATGAGTGACAGGAAACGTGAGCTTACAGGTAACTTAGAAACAGTGTGTTCACCTGAGAGCGCTGCTGTCTATTTTTACTCAGTAAAATGGTTCTCTGTCTCAATCAAACTGTAAAACAATCCACACGTTCGATTGTGAAAATTAATATTCAATTGTGGGGAAAAAAGCAGCAGCTGCACTGAAAGCACCAAACCAGACTTTGTGCTGTCCAGCAAAGAAAGTCCAACATGTTTAATGTCCAGGGAGAATAGTTCCAGAGTCAGATGTGAAAATATGCGTTTCCACACTCTGAGGTAAGTTTATTTCAACCAGACTCCAGACTCAGCGATGATTGTTGGAGCAGTGAAAGATGAACCAACAAGGTTTTAGCAGTTTTAGTTTGTTTCTGCCACTTTGAATGAAGTGTGTTCTACGAAGGTAAAATTAGTGGTTTTGTGAATGGAGTCTGGTGGCTTTGACGAGAGCGATCCAACAGATCTTTAACAAAAAGGATCCTTTCCATCATGTTTCTGTGTTGAGGTCATGTGCTGCACATGTGTTGTATTTCTGTGTTATTCTGGTTGTTGTGTTGTTGTCTGAGTTTCTCCAACTTTATGTCTCAAACACCAGAATCGACATAAAAATCCTGCATCTATGTTGAATTTCAGACTTTTACGCAGACTTTCATCAGAAGTCCTGAGAACCTTCATGGTCCCCAGAAGATAAAGCTGCTCCACGAACTTCCTCACTCAAATCTCTCCTCACACTCCCCAAACACGACAGAACAAGAGTGAATTAGTTTGGGTGTAAGTGTTGCAGCTGTTAACCTCCTGCAGTGAGATGACTTTTTCATCAGCTGTGGTGCATTCGTTCCCCTCCTGCACTCACTTTCCTCACTTTAGAGGAAGACGCTGCTGAATGTTTTAGCTTCAGACGTGTTGATATTTTTTATCATTGCAGATTATTTCTGTGTAATAAAAGTTTGCAGCCGAACACATAACTCATCATCAACCACAGATACATATTGTTATGTTTCATTTATGCCGAACGGAGCCGTGATGTGTTTTTTTCCATAAACACATCCATCATAGAAACAAAGAGAAGTGAGCAGACGGCGTGCCGCAGTGCTCTGCAGCTTCTCCTCCGTCACATTCATTTCATTTCCAGAACAGTGACCTCCAGAAGAAGAGAGAGGGCTGGCTGCTGCACGCCTCGCCTTGAAAAGAAGACAGAAGGAAAATCTGAAGCAGTTTGGAGTTTAAAGCCAGAAAAACACACAAAAAGAAGAAATCTCCAAAGAGAGGAGGGTCCTCTGTGATCAGGCTCTGAATCCTGAGAGAGCTCAGATTTTAACTGTGGTAACACCTCCCTCAGTGAAGCACGCGGGGCTCAAACTCGCCGCCGGTTTGAGGCTTAAAGGGAAAAACGACGGTTATGAAAAGAGACGCGTTTGAGCTTCTGGAGGTTTGAATCAGACAAACAGAAACATAAAGCGTGAACACCGGACAGACCCTCACAGAGGCGACAGCACGTCCCCAGTGAAACAGGAAAAAGATCCTTTTCGGAGCTAAATGAGAGGCTCTGAGATCCCTGAGGATCAGATCCTGACTCTCCTTGGTTGGTTAATCTTGTCTTGGTGATGTTAAACAGATATAAAGTCAGTCCTAAGTTCAATATTTAGTCTTTGTTTGAATCTAACTCTGGTGCAGCTGTTCGCACGTTCGGTTCAGTTTCTTTGGGCTGAAAGTTCACAGTCCAGACGAAAAACTGGACCAAGACCACCTGAGCGTGGGGGTCTCGCTCTGCTTCCAGAGAAGACCAGTTTCAGGAGATAATCAGTTTCAGCACAAACTCAGAAGCTCCACCGCGACTTAAATCCTTCTACTGATGGTGAAGTGTTGCACACATTTAATGCTCCTATCATCACATCTTCAGCAATATGACTCAGTTTTTACTCAGTATGGTAGATTTTCATGGCAGCAGTATTCTTACAATCATGCACAAAATGTACATACATGATGTTTGACTCTGTATCCTGTTTTATCGTCCTTTTGATCTTTCTATGCTGCTCTTTTTATATGTTGCTGGCTGTAACAGCAACATTTCCCCAGCGTGGGATTAATAAAGTTTTATTTTATCTTCAAACCATCCTTTGAGTCCAACATGCAGCAGTCCTCACGCTGCATTCATGTCATTCCATCCATGTTAACAGATTTGCTGCAGCACAATAACCCGTTCTGATGTGGAGCCCAGCTGTCCCTGAATGTTTATTCCTAACTTTCAGCATCACATCCACAATCACACCTACGACTGTGAGTTGCCCCGCAGTGAGAGTCGGTCGCCAGCCTGGAAATGAAAGTGATAAATTAGGTCAGCAGCCTCGACCGGAAAAAAGTTTAGCAGCAAGGACAGTGAGGACGCCTCAGAGAGCAACGAGGAACAGCTTTGGCCTGCTCTCATTTACACTGACGAGTTATCTTTGATTGAATCAGCCGGCGGCTTCGATAAGGACAAACAGTAAAGAGCCTGCAGGACAACAGGCGGAGTGAGAGGAGGCGACGGAGGAGGAGAAAGTGAGCCGCATCCCGACAGTCGGGACGGTGGATGAGCAGCAGAATGTATGACTGACACACACACACACACACACACACACACACACACACACAGGCTGATGTAATGTGAGCTGGCAGGTGGCTGAAGGCCTCACCTGTGCAACAGGAGAGAAAAAGCCATTGTTAACAGTGCAGGCGGGAGGGCCGAGCGTCCCGGATCAGCCTCCTCCCTCTGCTCCGCCGCCGCCTTTTATCCTCAGAGGAACGCTCCTTTTAACACAGCGCACACGAAGCAGCCGTCGGCCACCAGCGAGGGCAGATGAAGACAAACAGAGGGGGGAGAGGAAGCCATCATAACTCTCATTAATCCTGCAGCGCTGCCTGGAGCTCGCTCGGGTCTGCAGACCGACCGCCTCAACGCAACAAACGCTTCAAAAGACGGATTTTCATTTGTTTTGCCAGGAGACAATTTCAGCATCAGCCTTCCTTGTTCTTCTGCTTTATAACTACCTGATAACGGACGGTTTTTCTCTCGCTTTGTGCCGTTTTTAGCTACGTCTGTGTGAGAGGCAGATTCACAGCGCGAACAAAAAGGTGTCATTTACTGAATGAAAAGCCGATGACGCAGAGGAGCTTTGCTGCTTTTCAGACACACGAGCGTCCACACCTCCACGCTGGGACCGTCTCCTGAGTCACCGTCGCTCTGCATCTCTTTGATGGTCTTAGACGCAGCTGAGGAGGCCGTGCGACCTGTTGTCGGCCCGGATCTCACCATGAGCTTCGTGATGCTCAGGAACATTCTGTCTGATTCACTTCTGCATTGTGCTCGTGGAGTACATGGCAGTGACTTACAGGAAATGAGGCAAAGAACAGACAAAGAACCTTCAGAGATGACAGGGACGTCACAGGCGGGCTCAGGCAGACGGCGTGGACGCAGACCTGCAGGTGAACTTCAACAAAAGGTCTCATTTCCAATCAAAGTCTCCATCTTCAGACTTTGTGTCCACTCCACCTTCTGAGGGGACGGGGATTCGGTCTTCCCTGACCAATCAACACAGCTGTCTGAATGTAGCATCATTTAAATCGACACTGATGCGTAGCCACGCCAACATCCGTCAGTCCTGCCCACGATGCTGATTGGCTCATCATTGGGTCATCTGCTTTTCCAGATGAGAATCCACGGGTTCACGTCACGACGCCACGCAAATCTGATGGCCAGAGTGGCCCGATTCAAAGGACTGGATTGTGGACCGTCAGATTGAACTTGCCTGGACCGTCCGGTTCAATCAAAATGCGCCCTTAAGGCTACAGAGTCAGACGAGAAGGTCAACACCACTCTCATGTTTTACCCTAAATATGCAGCCACTACAGACAGTTAGCTTAGCATTGCACAAAGACTGGAAACACAGGGAAACAGCTAGCCCGGCTCTCTCCCAAGGTGACAAAACCAGCGTAACAGCACTGCTAACGCTCAGTAATCACATCATATCTCATCTGTTTAATCGTGCTAAGCTACGTTAGCTTAGCATGACAGCTGCTGGTGGTAGCTTCATGTAGCACTGATCTCTGCAAACTGCAGAAAGCAAATGAGAACGTTTCCCAAAATGCTCTTAAGAACACATTACAATACTTGCACTGAAGACCAGATCGTCCAGCGGCCACGAGCAGATTTTTAGACTCTTTTTGTTTCACTGCTGCACTTTAACAACAACCAATAAGAATCCGTGAATCGAGCTCGGACGTCCCAGCAGCTGGTTTCCAGCCCAGCACGGCCTGCTGGTCACTCCACCTCTGTGTCTTTGTCCGTCTCTCTCCGTTGACGGTCCTCGTTGAAGAGTAGACTGTTGATTGCTAAATCACATCCATTCAGAAAGACTAATTTCGATGGACGGTTGCCATGGCGCCGCTGTGACATCACTGCGGTGGATGTGACTGAGCGTCAGCCTCATACAGATGGTAGTCCAACAAGGGCCTCCGGTCTGTGCACACAACGTTTGATTGTATGGGACTCAACTCGAGCACGGACTCTTGAAAATGGAAACGGCGCTCGAGAAACGGAGGAAGTCCTTCAGAGTGTCCTCCAGCCCTCCTCCTGCCTCTGTGTTTATTTGACCCGCCTTGTTCTCGTCTTCCTCCTTCTGTTTTCCAGCTCTTCATCCCCCCTCCTCTCATTGTTGGTGTTCTCAGGCTGGGTGTTTTTTAATGAATTACCCCCCGACGCCGCGATGCTGATTACAATGCATGTCTGAGCACCTGTAAATCAGTTCTGGCCTGAGAGCAACGTGAGCGAAATCCAATTTTTGAGCGGGGACAGACAGCTATTACTTTAATGGATCCTGGTGTGCGAACAGTCAAAGAATCAAGGTGACTGAGCCAGAGTGAAGGATGAGGACGACACGGAAACAAAGCCAAAGCCAGATAATCACAGAGCTGCTGAGTGACCGCAATCTCTGCTGCGCTAATGTGTTCCTCCACGTAAATATTCCCTCTGGAAAGATCCACTGCTGGAATATTTGGCCTTCATCATATCTGACTCATGTTTACGGCCGCTGGTTCGATCCTTTTCTTTCTGACCTGTTGCACCGAAGCTCGTTTAGATCCTGAATTCGTGCTGGATTCATCAAAGTTACGCCGACGCTTTGGAGACACGAGGTCCAAGCTGTCGACGGTCGTCCTGCAGAAGACAGCAGCGATCAGATGATTGATGTGAGGCTCTGACGAGTCTCTGCCTTTAAAACAGAAGACAGCAACGAAGACAAACGTCGGCCTCTGAGTCCACATCTAATGTCTGCTGCTGTCCAAGCCGCTTTGGTAAATGGACGCCATTTATACAGCGAGACAAAGCTCTTTACAATTTATGTGTCTCATCCATTCACACACACACACACACACACACACACACACTAATAAAATAAATGAAAAATATACAGGAAATGTCTTTAGTTTTAGTCAATTTGGTCAAATTTTTCAACATAACGAGTAGGAGGAGGCGTTGGAGGCATGTGGGATGTCTAATGAGGGTCAGCAGTGTTAAATCTCGGCCCTGACAAATACATCCCATATTAGACCTAAATTTAATAAAAAAAAAAAAAAAGAAATACTGAAACTAATAAAAACTGAAACTAAATGAACTGAAACTGACAGCAAAATTAAAAACGACATAAAAAGCAAAAAGTCATGAAAACAGGAGGAGGTGAACCTCCAGCCGTTGGATTAATGGCCGACCTGCTCAGAGGTGATGGAGCAGCGCGCAGTCACCACCTTTTCACCTGAAAGGAGAACGAACATTACAAACATTAGAAATGTACATTACTGTACAAACCGGCGTTTGTCGAGGTTAAACTCACGCAGTGAACAATCTTTGCCTTCATGTCAAGTCTCTGCAGACTCGTTCTGACGCCACCAGCCGAGTGAAAGCACGTGCAGCTCACACACCAGCAGCAGTCAACACACACTCTTTGTGAGCGAGTGAATTCAATGGAGTGACTGACGGAGAGTTTTATGTTTGCTCAGTTACTGCAAAAACAGATACACTAAAAGTACTATGTAGTATAAAGTGAAGTACGGCACATGAACCATCTGAGGGGTTCTGGCCCAATTTCATCTGCAGCAAATTTAATGGAAATCCATCAACGATTGGGTCAGAGGGCAGCGCTACAAGAAGGTCGAAGAGAGAGAGGGTTTGTCCTCTGGGGAGCATGAATGTCTGCAGTTCAACCTGCTTTATATTTACAGATCTCCTGTGTGCAGGTGCGCAGGTGGACCTGACAGGGCTGCAAGAGGACCTACAACATAAAAAGTCGCTGTGTTTGCATTTCAGGAACTAAGAACATTTTAATAATATCCACGAGAACATAAGTGAATGAGCATTAAACAGTGAACTCAGCCTGCTCACACACTCGCAGGTCATGATGCTAGAAATGTCCGCTGGCCTGTAGATCAACCTGGAGCCACGTTACAGGAAGTTCAGACAACTTCAGGAGCAGTTTTCTCATTTCTGTCCTGAGCAGAATCGAGTGGAGCGATCCGAAACGTTCAGGTGATAACTCGTCTCCAAACGTCCAAACGCTGTCTCGCATCCACAGAAAGACACAGAGACACTTTTCATTGACAGGAGCTGTGATCTCAGAGCGATGCAGTCATCAGCTTCTCAGCAGTCAATTCATTACAAACAGCCACTACTTGATTAACACTTGTTTTTTTTCCACTATAATGAGAAAATTGAGCAGTTTAAATCAGCAATGACCAACCGCAGCCACACTCCACATAATGAGAAGAGGAGCGACGCCATCCATCAACATCCAGTCAGAGCAGAGAGAGTCCGCACAGGGAAACACGTGTGCTCGTGTCTGCGACGCCTCTGTGATAAACATGAGAAATAAGCACAGAAAACACCTGCTGGCAGGTGAGGAGGACGAGAACGACGTTTATTAATCCGTCGCTGCTTCAGTCTCTGAACAGCGATTAGACGCCGGTGATTACACGGCGCGGGTCGGCAGAAGGTCAGGAGATGATTCAACTCTCTGACATTCATCATCTTCGTCATCGAGAGGGAGGGGAGGGGGGAGCCTGAGCTGATCCGAGCCCCCGTCCCCTCCGCCGCCCAAACCCCCGGAGCCGCCTTCCCATTTAGGGAGAATTTGAACAGGAGAGTGCTTGGAAATGGCTTCGGCTCTGATGCAAAGCTCTGTGGATTTGTGTCAAACTGGGCCTCGGTGATGCAGCTCCTCGCAGGCGACCATCTTAGAGAGGGCGAGCTAACACACACGCACGCACACACACACACACACACACACACACACACACACACACCCCCGAGGCCGGCGGTTTTTCCTTATCCGATGGTCTAATGAGTGAAATGTGGGTTATCCTCCTCTGAAGCGCCGTTTAGTCTGGCTGCAGCGCTGGAGAAGTCCTCAGAGGAGGAGGAGGAGGAGGAGGAGGAGGAGGAGGAGCAGGCCAACACAGATGCACAGGGATGAGAAATAAAAGCAGCGCCTGCTGAGGTCATATTGAGCTTTTACAGAGGTACACGCACACACACACACACACACACACAGTCGTAGCATTATGATGGCATGTCCTGTTAGCTCAGCTGTGGGGGGGAAGCATCTCTCTCTAAAGGGTCTCAGATCCCAGAGGGGAGAGAAATGCTGCAGTCCTGCCAGACAGACAGACAGACAGACAGACAGACAGAGGGACGGACAGACAGACAGACGGACAGACAGACAGACAGACAGACAGACAGAGGGACGGACAGACAGACAGACGGACAGACAGACAGACAGAGGGACGGACAGACAGACAGACGGACAGACAGACAGACAGAGGGACAGACAGACAGACAGACAGACAGACAGACAGAGGGACAGACAGACAGACAGACAGAGGGACAGACAGACAGACAGACAGACAGACAGAGGGACAGACAGACAGACAGACAGACAGAGGGACGGACAGACAGACAGACGGACAGACAGACAGACAGACAGAGGGACAGACAGACAGAGGGACAGTAAGAGGGACAGACAGACAGACAGAGGGACGGCTGCAAAGATTAGATGGTGTAAAAATGAAGCAGCTCTCGCTGAGACTTGAAGGAGGAAGAGGAAGCATCCTGTCTGAGTTCAGACAGTCAAGCAGTCAGCTGAGATGCCAAACGCCTGCGAGCCTTCTCTCAATTCAGCTCAGTTCAATCCAACTTTATTTACACGATGTTCTGATCAAAACACACACGGTGGTGGATGCAAGTCTCATCACTTTCATCTCTAAAGCCTGAAACCAGATGCAAAGTTTCAGCTGTGAAGGAAATTTATCAGAATTCAAAATGTCAACAACCATGGCTGTAAACGCGCAGGCAGCTACTCTTCATCGCTGTGGCATCTGTTTTATTTCCAGCACTGGAACACGTGGAGATTAAGAAGGAAACGATCTGACGTGAAGAAGCTTTTCTTTCTGACCGGCAGCTCAGTTTCTTCTCTGATGTTGCTGTAAGGGAAGGAAATTTGGCTAAAACATGAAAAATCCATCCTGGCCTCCGTTCACCTCATGATTAACCTCCTCTGACCTTTACTGTGGTCAGCGTGAGTCCTCCACAGGCCGGAAACCAGCCGCTAATTTAATTAGTTTGTGCGAGAGAGTGAAGGAATGTCAGAGGGATGGAGCTCGGTGGACGGACGGAGAGATTAAGTCTCTGCATTCGTCCAATTTCCTCCCTCCTCTTCTTTATGCACCTTCTCACTTACTGCTACGCCCATAAAGAGCGTTATATGAACACATCAGCCCCGGCCATCCAAGGAGACGGCGGTGATTCACGGCGGTGAGTCAGCGTTCGAGGCATCTATCATTCAAAGTCTGATCTGACATCGACTGTCAGATCAGCCGGAGGAGCCTTGACTTCTCAGTGACTCCGCAGGAGGTCGACCTGAGAGCGTTTAGCTCCAGTCAGACTTTTTGGGAGATGTGCCGTCGTGCTCAGAGTCGGACGGGAAGACAGATGTCGGATTCATGCTGTTTGTCCACCGCTGAGATGCGACCAGAGCGTGTTTAGCCTAGCTTAGCACAAAGACCAGAAGCGAGGGGAAACTGCCATCTCAAATCTGACAGAGTGAAAAGAAATAAAGTAGACAGGTAGTAAAAAAACGTGAGATTCAGAAAAGTTCCCGATGCTCTCTGATTCAACCGGACGTGTCGAAGTCGGGTTGAGTGTCCCAAAGATCTGTGTCCGTGTACACGAACCCCAGAGATCAGACGGTGTGAGACGGTGTTGTGTCGACATGAGTGTGCTGTCATCATCGAGCGTGTTTCCAGCTGTAGGGCAGAGATGCGAGATGTCCACAGCAGGACAAACACGCTTTCCAGTGACTCCTTCACAAAAAGACAACCTCTTGTAGAAACCTTATTTTGGTTCAGAGCTGAGGTCGATGCTCCGCCTGGGCTCTGTCTGTGTTAAAGACACAAGTTAAATTTGGTAAAATTCAGTGGAGCTGGACTGACTGATGGACAGTGAATGTAATGCAGTGAAGCTCCTGCTCCTGCTGAGTAATCGGTGAAGTAATGCAGAAGAAACTGTCTGTCTATCGTGTCCATCGTGGCGGCAGCAGCAGGTCCCGATCCAGCCAAGCCCTCGCAGGATCCGGCACTTCTAAAAACAGGGTCTGCCTCTTTCTGAGCTCTAACCCCCCCCCGACATGAAGACACTGACAGACTCTTTCATCAGCTGACATTAGATCCTGCTTATGATGAAAGGCCAAAACTAGCACTAGCTGCCTTAGCTGAAAATAGCACAGCTCCAATTAGCCCGCCGCTGCCCCCTTCAGAACAACTCTGTCAGAGAGAATGAGCTTTGATGCCAAGTTGGGACACTGCCACGTCCTGCTAATGGGAAACCACGTGTGTCCCCCCCCCAAAAAAAAAAAAAAGAAAAAGACAAAGGTCAGATAACACTGAGCGAAGAGTCGAGCAGAGAAATGGAAAAAGGTTTGAAGCTGATTACAGTCTGATATGAAACCATCACAGACTTTAATCTTAAACATGGAGAAACGGGGCCGTCGGAGCACTTCTGGCTCCTGCAGGAGGCGCAGAGTCAGCACCAGAGAACGTACAGCACCTGAAATAAACCACTATGTATAGATGATGTTAAATTCTTTTGAAAGAAGGTATCAGTTTGCTTGTCATGTTGCTGTGGGTGAGACACACATGCTGGTCTGCAGCGTTTGGGGCTAAGAATAGCCAAATGCACCCAAAGACCCTGAGCGGCAGGACCTCCTGCCTGGTTTCCAACAATCATACATGTGGCAGGGATTTGGTCTTTCTCTCTACCCGGGCAGCTCCTGCTGATTGGTTGGTTCTGCATGGAGCAGGTTGGACCTCCCACATGTTCCACACTCCAGGTGACAGTAATCCACCGGCAGGTGAAGAAACGGGGCAGCTAGCATCAATAAGACATCGATAAAACCTTCACATTTAGCCATCCTACCAGCAGCTGATATCACACATCATAGGACCTGACGTTAAACTTTGTGCACTCCACTGTGCCAACATGGACGGCAACAAACCCACAAGGTTAAAAACAGGCAAACAAGATGAAGACAAGTCGACGTTTGAGGAAACTCAACATACAGGCGTCAGTCAAATCCTGTACATGCACACAGACTAAAGGCTGCAGAGGTCGACTTCACAAGCGGTTATTACTACCCATATGTTTACTGTCATGACATGACGGGAGCAAAGGAGGAGGTCACGTGACGCAGTATAAAGAGCGAGAGAGCTCACATTTGGAGGAAGGCGGCGTGAACGGACGGCCAAGCAAACACAAGACAGGAGGACGCTGTTCACGTCCCGTGAGACGCCAAAGTCCACTTATTCTAAGCTACACAGTGTTCTTCATGAAGTACAAAACAATAACACGTTTCTTTAAATGAAACCAGAATCTTTTCCTAAACAGAACAAACTACGACTGTTTCACCTTAACGAGGAGAGGACAAAGGTGTCTGACGCGATATTCTTTGCTGCTGAGGCATCTTGTTTTATGGGGGTGACTGACCTGCTCAGTCACTGAGGATGAGGATGAGGACGAGGATGAGGATGAGGATGAGGATGAGGATGAGGATGTGTGGCCATGCAGGAGCACATTCCTGGTACATGAACGCCACATTTCTACAATTTACCTTGTGATGCGTGTCCACATCCGGCCCATAGCATCTCTTTTAGGGGAGATCTGGGCGAGACCGGCCTCCACAGACCAGCCTGATTCAACTAAATTTGTGACGGCTGCTCAGTTTGAGAAAACCGTCAGTGGGTTTAGCTTTAGAGTCAAAGAGAAGAGGCAGTGATGTGTAAATTCAGTTTGGGTGGAAAGGTCAAGCGTCATCACGAAGGGCACCGACTGCTCAGATGTCTATTATTGAGCCCACAGACACTTTTCCTGCTCGGTAGCTTTACGCCGTCAGATTGTTATCATCCATGAAGAGAGACGCTGCTCCTCTGAACATGAAGGCTGCGGCGGGATGGAAATAGCTCGTTCTGAGCTGGTCTGAGCAGGTCACACCCTGAAATAACACTGTTTCATCACACTGCACATCTCCTCACGCTGCCGCCCAGTCCAGTTCACAGTGACTCATCACAGGAGCTAAATACCAAGCGGGTGCACACGAGGATACAAAAATAATAATAAACTCAGAGGAGTGAGATCGACAGTCTGCTGGAATAAAGCTTCATCGAGCGCCTCTGAATAGAGGAGAGTTTCCATCGCTGGTGTGCTGCCACTGACTGCCTCTCATTATTAGCTCATGAGCAGGGTTCATTTATCGCCTTTAGGATAATTATAGGGCTGTTTTCTTCTAAATCAGACCATGTAGGTAACATCCAGTTAAAAACACCATCATTAAACAACAGCTTCTAATGAAGCAGCAGCTTCGTTTACAAAAACACCAGGTTTCCTCCATCATCTCTGGTTCAAGGTGAGCATCAGGTCACCTTTGTCACATCTGATTCTGCCTGTTTGACGTCTGTGTCCGACAGGTTTTAATGAAAAAGTCAAAGCCAGGTGAGACCTGCAGTGTCCTGTTGATAGAAATACCCAAAATATGAGAAACCTAATAGATATGAAACAGCAGGCTGCTGCTAATGAGTGTGCCGGCAAGATAATTGAAGCTGGATCATTTTTATTTTTATTTGGAACAACTGAAAACCTGATGAATATTTTAAAGAGAACGAACAGAAAACCTGAAAACACCAATGCAGCAGAACAGACACAATAACTGTCATTTAGAGACGTCTGAGCTGAGAATAAAAACCAAAAGAAAGAAAGATAGAAAGAAAGAAAAAGAAAGGAAGAAGAAAGACAGAAGAAAGACAGAAGAAAGAAAGAAGAAAGAAAAAGAAAGAAAGACAGAGGAAAGACAGAGGAGAGGCAGCTCGGACTCAGCAGTGACAGTCGTGCAATCAGATGGACAAACTGCATCGACTTCCAGTAAACGAGATTTAACTGCATTTAACGTTTCATTCGGATTAGATTAATTATGCACCATTAGCCGCTGTTTTGTTAGCATTCAGTTAGCATAACGTTAGCCAACCCTTACCTGAGCACTAACTGACTTCCCTCTTGTAATATTCGGCCTTTTGCTGACTGATGACTGATGACCGGTGACGGATCGTGACAGCTAGAGGTCCAAACTGTCCTCCAAACTGGACGCACACCCCTGAACGCTCTGCGCTTCCCCTTAAAATCAGCTGAAAAAACACTTTGCTAACAAACATTTGTGTGGTTTAGCTAACAGGGCACAAATCTGACTGTTTCAATGCAGCTAAGGATGAATAGCACAAAGCTAATCTACCATTAGCAGGTGCTCACGACTGTGTGTTATTCGAATGTGAAATGATTCAAGGTTTTTCCGAACAGAGCCATTAGAGGAAGGCTGGAAGTGTTTTCAGTGGAACAATTCACTCGCTCTTCATCGTTCCAGATGTTATCTCCAACACAACTGAGATAAATTAAAGGGAAAACAGAAGCATCCACAAAACAAATGTGCCTTTTCAAGCAATAACTGGTTTAAAAAATGTATGAACATTTGCAAACGCACTGCTTTGTAATTATGATGTCAATACTGATAAATTTAACAGTGATTCCACGATCAGCTGATTTTCATCATTAATGGATGTATTTACTCTTAACTCCACTCTGAGCCTGATCCAGGCCTCTGGCTGAGGCTGAGCTGTTCATATTCATCAATATTCAGTGCACTGACATCTAACACTGGAGCAACATTAATTTTTAATTTGAGTGATGATCCCCTGTAAGAGTATAATCTCTTCAAGGCTGAGGGCTGGAAAGATTTCTGAAACCGTCGCTGCAATCCAAACCGAGCGAGACGTTCCTGGCAGCGACGGTCGCAGTGCAACGATGAAAGTGTGCTGGCGGGGAGCTGAATCCCCTCTGGACCACATACAGGATACACTACATCATCATTTTATGATGTCTGATGGATCCGGGAGTCACTGTGCGATGAAGGGCTGTGATTTAGTGTATTTGGAGGAAGAACTTTCTCTCCAGCAGCCACATCACTTCTCTCTCTGTGCATCACAGAAGGGCTGATCAGAGCTAGCAGGCTAGCTACGCTAACGCTCTGCGTTCTGGTCATCCGAAGAACGCGATAAATCAGCCGTAACAGTGCTGACTCAGACCAGAAGGAGAGAGCTGTTTTAAAGTCTACACACTGTGGTTTGTTTGGGCTGTTCTGAGAGCTGTGAATCAAAGCCTGCTGCAGACCCTCAGAGGTGGTGGTCTCGGTCCAGTCCCAGACAAAGTCTGGAGCAGTGCCTTCGTGGTGGGAACGTGATCTGTGATCCACGATCTGGCAGACTTTGGAGGTTTGGGGAAAACGGCCCCCACAGTCAGGTGATGCTTCATATAACAGTTGCTAGCAATGAGAATGAAGATCGGACCTGAACCAATGCAACGTCGTATGTTGTATTTGACCAGCGGGCCTCCTTCAGGACCTTCTACCTGTGTTTACCTGGCTGAGGCGTTCTCACATGGTTTGCAGTGCTGCACTTGGGCTCGCTTGGATTCTTCTCTGTGTGAAAAGAAACTGAACGAAGGGAAAAAAGGTTCACCAACTCATCACCTGACCTGAACCGCAGCAAAGGAAGTAGAGGCTGTCTGCAGCAACACACCCACAAAACACACACCAGTATACATCTGGGACAGATATTCAGGGTCTACAGAGGATGATAATGTTTATCATTGTGGCGGCTTACTGACCTCATGTCTCACACCATCAACACTTTTTTTGTTTGAGGATGAATCACTGCGAGCTTTCCTGTAGCGCCACCATGACGTGCTGTCAGTGTTCATGGTCCCCAGAGGATGAGGCGTGCTGTGATCTCTGTTACCTTCCTTTAAAGCTTTTAAACATCTCACCGTCTCCTAAGAACTAGCATCAAAGACAGCATCTCTTTATCTCCTCTGTGCCATTGGCAGTAAAGTGGAGAGACAATCAGTGGAGATGTATCTGGGTTAAGGACCATCTCGACTTGTCGTGGTTCTATATTTGCTCTTTTTGAAACTCAAGCAGATCTACAGCGCGCCACCGCCTGCAGTTACCTTCCCGAGCAACATGCAGCAGGAAAAGAGAGGAGCTGCAGGGCTGCTGACGCTGTGTGACACCACCAAACCTAAATACACCAGAACCAGGCATGAGTCAGGCCGCCCCACAACGCACACTAACTCTGTTGGATTTTTGCTGCAGCTGAACAGCGTGTGCAAATATAAAGACAGTAAAGACTTCTGACAGGTTGGAGACTGAGACTAGAGCCCGATGAGACATACGAACACGCGTTCGTACGAGTCAGCTGAGGAAGCCTTGGCTGCTCCTCCAGTGCAGTTTGGAGAGGCCGAGTGCTGAATCAGTTGAATGGCAAACAGGTTTTAGATGGCTTTGTCACGTTTCAAGATGCATTTTTAATGACGGCTCAGCGCGGCGTATCGCCTCGCCACCCCCAGCGCAGAAAACACCAGGGTCAGCAAAGAGCGCTGGCTGTACGCTCTCCATGGAAAATTAGTTTTGACAGTGTTTTCTGCTGATTATAATGAGAACAAATTGAGCTTTAAGTGTGTTGGCTGATGATGGAGCGAGCGGTCGTTAATGCTCGGCCCTGCAGGGTCGGTAAACAGCCTCACACAGACACAGCAGTGCAGGACAAACCTCATTAATGCAGCAACATAAGCGGTTAAATGTGACATTTATACATAAGCCAGCCTCACAAAAACCCACACTTACACACAGCCAACGCACAGACAGGATTAACTCGTGTCCCTGGTCATTAGGAATTCATATGACGAAGTTTTAATGACTTACTGTAAACACGGCTAATTGAATGTCGTGGAAGCAGAGTGGATTTTCTTGTGCATTTAAAACAAAGTGAAGTCCTCGAGGACGTCATGTGACATGAAGTACAGATCGCAGTAATCTTTATTACTTTAACTAGACATTTACAGGCTTCCACCCAAAACAGTCACTGGTTTAACATTTATCATCACACGCAGGAATGAGACTGTCCTCACCAGAAAAACTACCTTTAAATGACACAACAACCACAAGTCTTTCCATTGTCTGGTTGGTTCAACCTTCGTAGGCAGCGTGACATCGTCAGAACAAACAGTGGAGCGTAAATATGATGCAAACTCAAGACAAAAGTTTGATCTTCTGACTCTCATCGATCGTTCAGCGGTCGAACTGATCGGGGATCAGATAGATGATACAGCAGCTTGGTGTTGTCCTCTGTAAGATTACATGTTGTTTTCCCTTTAGTTTTAATCAGACACAGAATTGTAACTACCTCCACCGCCCACTCACTGACGTAGTTACAGTTGGATGGAGTAAAGACTGCATATGGAGACACAGATGAATTTACACCTTTTCATCATCTGGCGCTCAATGTGACACAGATATCAGACTGTTCATGCTTCTTGGATTCATTTAGCTTTTCTCAGAGTGGATAAGTATCACTATAACTGTCCTTTCTGCCCAAGATGCATGCTGGGACGAACGCTGGGACGAACACTGGGACGAACGCTGGGACGAACACTGGGACGAACACTGGGACGAACGCTGGGACGAACGCTGGGACGAACACTGGGACGAACGCTGGGACGAACGCTGGGACGAACGCTGGGACGAATGTCGACACGTACAGGTATTCTTTAAAACAATTTTTTCCTTTTACTGTTTTAAAAAAATCTCCGTCGACATGAAAACGTGAAAAAACAAAGTGCCGTCAGGAACACGCCAACCCAACAGGCAGCAAAATAACCTAAAGCCACGTCGGCCAATCAGAGGCCTGAAAAAGCCTCTACCTGCAGCTTGAGGTCGGACCAGCCTCGTCTTGTTTGTGGTGGGACTCTGCAGCAGCGACCTCAGTGGAAGAGTGACGGTGCATTTATGTGTAAACATGTAAAAGGTCTGTTAGCAACGTTAGCACAGCAACATCACCCCGTAAACAAAGAAGGTAACAGCGTCCGCTTCATCATCACTGAAAGCTCTGCTTCCTGTCTACACGCCAACACTGCAAGCAGAGATTTTTTTTTTTTTCCAAAATCTCTGTTTGCAGTGACCTAAAACTGCATTACTGTGTGGACGAAAGGTAAAATTTGGATTGTGCATGTGGACGTGGAGTGTAAACGTTTGATCTGCGGGTTCAATGGTCAGATCTGCACAGCTCACTGAAAGACACCATGAAGTAACGACTCGTTCCTTATATGATGTATTTTTCATATACATGGAGGTGTAATGTAACTCAGTGAGGGACTGTGGGATGAAACACTGATTATTCTCCTTTGACCACGGTGGCGTGCTAATTGGTAGGCAGCAGCAAGCGGAGGGTAAGCTGGTTAAACGGTGCAGGCGGCACATGAGGCGGCAGGTGAGGCCGAATCAGCTGATCATCAAACAGGAGCAGGAGGAAGAGGTGCTGCAGTCCGATGCTTCCTCAGCGAAGTGTTGGTCAAACAGCGCAGGACCTTTCCTGTTTGGCTCATTACTTTGTATTCACGACACTGTTGGTACATATTGTGTTTATTTGAAGCTAAGAGCCAGCACAAGCAGCATTCGCTTTTTCAAGAGCCAAATAGAAATGAAATGGAAACCAAGCCGCCCGGCTCACGCTGGCACTGTGCCCGACTGAGCTCTGAACTGTAAACTGGTGTAATATCAGTTAAAGGCTGTTTGATCTGACAGGACGGCAAAAGGGCAGAGCTACTCCAACATCGGTGACGGTTTTATTTGTTAGACTTTATGTTCACACTCAGTCGTGCAGGAGAGCCACTGAAGGTTCAGGAGTTTTTCACACGTCACAGTGTCTTTAACGTTTGAAATGAAATGAAAACACAAACCTAAAAAGATGTGTAAAAGCTCTGTGAAGAGGATGATCAAGAAGCAAGACGGGTAAAGAGACAACAAGTCAGTTCACTTAGATTATCTTCACCGATCAGGAGGTCAAACTGAGTATCAGCAACCATCTCGCAATGCAAAGGAAAAGAGTTCACACAGTCCAGGAGGTACAGCAGGTCAGAGTTTAAGCAGGAAGCGGATCCGACATTCACGACGGACAGTCCGAGTTAGGATTTTATTGTTTGACGCCATTTTTCCTCCGAATAATTAGAACTGACCTGGAGGTTTGTTTCCAAAGTGAACTGCTTGGTCACACTTGTTCACAGGTCTCAGGTGTCTTCATCACAGACTGTGGAGAACGTGGACGTGGGCTCCGTGACGTCACCCACAGGTTTCTGAAGATCCACTATGAAGCTCAGTGACAGCAGCTCAGTGTCTGACTCCACCAGAGCCAGAAATGGACAGTGAGGAGGAGCGTGGGTGGAGCTGCACCAGCTGGTTTCTGGTTGCCAATAATATGCCAGAGATAAGCTCTTAAAGGGGCTGAAAGTTGTGGAATAAATGTGTGCAGAGATGAAATGTGTCCCAGAGGAGATGACTCAGAGCAGCAGCTGCTGTTTGTCTCTGCAGACGTTCGAACGCCGAGAGTCCAGCATGGATCGTGATCAGTGGGCGCATTCGGACGCTCGCACAGGCTGACGTGGGCTGGAAACCACGGCAACCACTGATTGACAGTGACCTCTGACCCTCATCGCCATCCAGTACACACTGTGTACGATCAGCAGCTCGCGCCTGCTGTTCTGTGACTGGATGAGTTTTCTGTTTTCTGTACGTCACCTGACGTCGTAGAGGACCGCCTCCAGAAATGACACGAGGGGTACCTACAGGACCCACCCTACCGTGCCTCTGATTGGCTGTTAGCTGCTGGGTTAGATCGTTGGTTGGATGATTATGGTTTTATGGAGTCGGTCACATCTGCTGAACACACAGTTCAGTGTATGAACTGAGAGAAACGTTGGTGGTACGAACAGAAAAAAATCAACATAACAGTAGTTTGGTCTGTTATGAATGTGCAGAGGTTGAAGTTGGATTTCCAGCTTGAATTATTATCCCAGTCCGGCGCTGTGACAGCCTGCATTAATCCTGAACTCCTTCCTTACCTTCATCTGTAAACAGAGCAAAGCTGACTGGAAGCATTGTTGCCCTCATATCCATTTACAGGGTTCCATTAACACTTACCTTTGTTTTGATGCTGTCTCATTTTCAGTGGGATTCGACCTTTATTCCAAGAATCGGTTCCCAGAACCACTAACGCTGGCTAACATCAAGCTAATATTATGCTAACATTAGCAAAGCTGCATGCAGATTGTTAAAAAACACTTTACATTTAAAAAAAAGAAATCAGCTCATTCGTCCATTATTTCATCTTTAATTCACATTAGTTTATTTTTCCATTGACAAATACTATAATAAACTTTTTCATAGTTTTCATTTTCAAAGTTCATTTTTTGTTAAATTTTAGTTAAACTGGCCACAATAATTTCTTGTCAGAGTTTTGTTGACAAAGTTAACACTGAATGCTTGTTTTACTTGATTAATTACTGATAAATTCAAAGTCATCAGTTCTGAAAACTGCCACTGTTCTTAGCTTTCTGCAGAATGACTGATAAGTGATCATTCAGCACTGCATTAATAAAATAATTCCTCAGCTTTGATTAAGCAGAATTAATCATTATTCTGATGGATGTGATGAAAGAAAACGTGACCTGACATTTTTCTACACAGCAGCTCACAAGAACTCCTCAGATAAAAGAGGAGGAGGAGCAGAAAGATGAAGAGAAAGAACTGAAAGGCAACAGAAAGCATGGCTGTGCCGTTGGCTCCATGTTGGAGTATACAGGAAACCCCCTCCCAGACAGACCAATACTGACCCTGCAACGCCGTGTTGAGAGTGAACCAACAAGGCTCCAGGCCCAGAAGAAGGACACGAACATCTGAGGGATCCACGCAAAGCTTGTGGATCCTAACTGGACCTTTGTGGAAACAACCACGAGATCCAGGAAGAAACAAAGGCAACAACTGAACTCAACAACCAAACCAAGAATGAAACTGTTCCACCAGAAGGACCCAAAAACAAGAAAAGCAGTGTAGAGTCTGCAGTCCAACACAGGGAGGAACGCTCGTACGCCAGGAAACTAAACAACCATTAAACAAATGCATGGCTCAACACGGGGGGGTCAAGTCCTCAGGCCGAGACTCAGCAGTTCACCTGAGACTGACAGGTAAGAGACACTCTAGAGGACAACAACACACATATTTTGGACGGGGAGGACAGCCGGTTTGAAAGAGGAGAACCCATCCTTCAACAGAGGAGGAGGTCAACAACCACTTATCCCCCACCCACCTACTGCCAATCATACTCCAATCACCTGGCCTCAGGTGACTCCACTGACTGTTGTTACACAGCCAGCAGCACTAACGATCAGCAGTATCAATGACCCTGATAACGACCCCGCAGAGGTCAAATACCTGGAACTTCCCAGCAGTCAGACGTGATGATGGATGAGCGGCGAAATGTTTTAAAGTTTCTACAACCGAGTCCAGCTGCCCTTGATTCGACCCTCCCCGGATATGAAGAACTGAGAGGAGGAGAGTGGTGACGAATGTGGACGGGATGTTTTCCAAAGCTCAGGTGATGTTATTAAAATGCTCACGCTGTCGTCTCAGACGCGACATGACTGAGAGTCACTTCGGCAGCAATCTTGAAAGTAATAAGGCCAATTTGTTACCTAAATGACTCGTGTCCCATCGGGGAAGTGCTGGTCTGAAATCAGCTGAGTCATTTGTCATGATGACAGGAACAAAGCTGAAGCAGCGGCCTGCTGCGAGGCTCGGCAGTGACTAAACAACAAATAACAACAACTTCTGACCTGCAACAGTCACAAAGACAGAAACACACACCGCTCACAGTAACTTTAAAAAGTTTCAAGTGATATTAAAGTGCAGGAAAGTGTCGGAGAGGAGAGACAGTCAATCATCCATCGTCACTATCGCCATCATGTCCCAGAGCAGCTTCTCAGCTTCATTTTATTTAAGGAACAAACAGCAAAATGAAAAGTTTGTAAAGAACAGAGTCGGGATCCTGCAGAAGCATCTGAAGGTCATTTAACCAGTGAACAGCATGTTAATCAAATCAGTGGCTTCTTCTCTTTGGGCCTCCTGCTCTCTGTTCCCTCAAAGGTCGAGACGAGCGAGTCCACAAACTGAAAATTGACTGTTTTAAGTCCCGGTGTGGCCATCAATCAAACACAACCATCAGGCCTAAATGGACGCGGGTAGACTGTCAGGGTTTGAGTTTACGCAGATGACTGCGCTCTTTATGGATGTTAATGTCACAAGAAAACAGGACACGATCAGAAGAGAAGTTCTCGTTATGCTGAAGTGAACCAGATGCTTTTGAACGCACCACGTTGAGTATTTTTTAGACCCTCTGTCCTTCATCGTTTTAGTCATCATTTCAGTCAGTTATGATAATAATTAACTCACTTTACTCACGTTCGTAGCTGAGATCTGAGGTCAGCTGCAACATTACTGACAGATTCCAACACAGCAGGAACACGGACTCAGTTTATGTTCATTTGGAGGTCAAACTGAAAGTGAGCTCACCTGAACAGCAGGTAATAATTCTTCAGTGGGTCAGAGTGGAAGCAGTGTTCTGTAAACTGTGTTTGTTCACGATGGACTGAACGAGCAATAAAAAGTTAACTTTCTCTTCAAACGGATCGATTGTCCCGACACTCTGCTGTCTTGTTGAAGTCTGTTATTGATGCCTCTGTGGCTCCGTATCGCAGCTGTAAGGCTGCAGAGCACAGCTGAGACTGATGGGACAAAACTCAACAGTAAAGAGCCACATCGTCCAGGCAGACGTCCCATCAACGAGCGCTCAGGCTCGGGCCTGCGTCTCCGCTGTGTTCGAACAAGTTTTCGGTTCTATGGAGAACATCACAGAACCACACAGTCATCCTCCAGTACAATAACCATCTGAACTCACATCAGCCATATTGGTCTCTTAACGACAGGACAGAAACCAAAAACACGGGAGGACGAGCAGGACACTGGAAACAACTGGTCAGCAGGAGACAAAGGACGTACGCCATCAACAGTGTCACCCTCAGTGTGTGTGTGTGTGTGTGTGTGTGTGTGTGTGTGTGTGTGTGTGTGTGCATTGAAAAAAGGTTTCTGCAGCTTTGCGAACTGACAGAGGAGCATCGTCATTTATCACCAGAGCAGCTGAGAAGGAAAGTCACGTACCTGCCCGAGACGGCGTTTTGTCGGCGGAATAAACGACCTCCGGC
Source organism: Chaetodon auriga (assembly GCF_051107435.1). Lineage (NCBI taxonomy): Eukaryota > Metazoa > Chordata > Actinopteri > Chaetodontiformes > Chaetodontidae > Chaetodon > Chaetodon auriga. The sequence continues at coordinate 32,246,576 of NC_135074.1, read as the reverse complement.
GTCCAGTTCAGACCTGCAAGAGACGGCAGGTCAACACACACACATCTGCACACAGATACGCACACATTAAGTCTGACATGATGTGCAGCAGCTGAAGTGTGTTTTACTGCTTCAGCAGGTAAAGATTATTGGTTGAGTCCAGTTCAGTCAGCGAACACTCAGCAGATCTGAGAGCAGCTGTGTTCTCTCACTCTGTAACTCAGGCTGCCTCGTTAATCTGACGTAAAGATGACAGTAACAGAAGAAAGAGGCCACACATGATCAACTTTACAGCCTCCTGCTTCATTTCCTGTGTTCACTGCAATCATTTTAATGAGCGTAAAGAATAAAGAATATATTACTGCGTTAAGACTGTTGGAGCAACACTCATCAAGTCGAACACTGTAATAATCTTCTCAAATCCTCACTCGAAGCAGGTGGAGTCAAAAGTCTTTACTCGAGATACAGACATTCAGAACGCAAAAAGGTCTAATAATGAAGCAGAGGTGCCCAAAAACAAACCACTAGAAACTAAAAACCAGAAGGAAAGCACCAGGAGAAAGAGCCGGAACAAACTCAGGGACTAAGACGAGCGGGCACAAAGACTGAAGCCTGACCACACGCATGCAGACATTCAAAAAAATCTTTATTGACTTAAAACACAGTTTAGGAACAAGATTGAGCAGCTTCAATCAGCAGACCAGGACGTAACAGGATGTGAATATCTGCTCTATTTGTACATTTTCTATGACCATGTCTGTGCGAGCTGCAAAGCTGCAACTGAGCAGTTAACTGAGAAATAATCAGCAGCTTAATCTCTGATGAAAATAACTGTTTGTAGCAGCTCTAAGTTAGAACATTATTAGCTGTGGATTACATCCAATTAAGACACTAAACAGGAAAATGTGAGTGATCACTCAGTATCTGAAAGCCTGCGATGTTTACATCCATGCAGACTGCACAGGGACTGGATCCCACAGGACCCAGCAGAAGCCTCATGGGAGGGGGCAGTTTAAGCTCTGCTGCAGGCGGGAGCAGCCGGTGTGGAGCAGCCACGTTACGGTCAGAAATCCAGCAGGAGCAGGACGAACGAGTCGAACAGGAGTCGACGTCCGTGTTTACTCACAGAAAGAAAACCAGCTGCATCGCACCTTAAATGTCCAAACGTATCTAAGAAATCAGTAAAATGTGTCATTTGACCACCGTGTGGTTCAAATGTGGCATCTTCTTCGCCTCATTGTGGTGCACCAGGTGTTAATGTCTAAGAGGAGAAAGAAACAGGGGCAGCACTGAGCCCGATCCACGTCTGAAGACCAGTTCAGACCAGCGGCACGATGTGAGGCTGACGCTTCATTGGAGCTAGCTTAGCTTAACGTCCAGAGTAAGAGTGAGATCGACTCTGCAGACGTAATTACAGAACGTTAGCGTCGTTAGCGTCGCCTCTGACAAACTGCCTGCTGGAGACGGCACCGAAGATGAGGTCAGGTTTCTGAATAAGACTTTCCTGCACAGATGAAAACGAAGCTGAGGACAGAGGCGAGGCATCGGCGGCCTCCCGTCTTTTTGACTCCTCGTGTGCTCACACTGCAGGAGGCTGAAAGCGTCAAAAACAGGATTAGTGATGAACCCACCTCTCAGATGCTGCTTTTCATGGCACAGTTGAAAGCAAACAGCGTGTGGTGGAGCCGTGTGTGTGTGTGTGTGTGTGTGTGTGTGTGAATGTTTTCTGTGTGTGTGGTTTCAGGTCTGTGTTGGGGGGGGTCAGGCAGACCCTCCTCCTGCCAACACTTCCCCTTATGCTACTTTTTATGTTAATAATATAAGAGCTCATAGAGTCTGATGAGAGATGAGCTACTGATGTGGTACGAAATGAAAAATTTAAAAATTCATTCACTGATGCAGAATTAACGGCCGAGTGCAGCCTCATCGCCTTTTTAACGGCGCCACCATTTCTGGCTGCTCAGCAGTCACAAACACTACCAGCGTGACCGCAGCGGGGACAGGAAGTGCTGGATTCAGGGCTGAAACACCTGAAACACGCCTCAGTCCCACAGAAACCAGTTTGTGAAACAGACTTCCCTTCAAAGAGCAGCTGGAGATCAGGCTGAGGTGGATTCTATTGGTCCTTCTCGTCACATGACCCAGCCGGGCTCAACCTCGGGGTGACGACTGAACATTCAACCTTTCTCGTTTAGGTCTCAGGTTCGGAAACAGCTACAAAATGTGACCGCCGCGATGGAGAAGACACGAGTTCAGCTCCGACATCGGCGGCTCAGCTGGACTGACGATACGCTTCCACAGATACTTTTACTGCTGGTACTTCAAGTATATTTAGATGCTAGTACTCACATACTTCTTTTTTAGTCAAGTAAGATTTTGCATGCAGGACTTATACTTGTAACAGAGTATTTTTACACTGGTAAAATTATTTCTACTATTTCTGCTACAGTAAAAGGTGTGAGTACTTCCTCCAGCTCTGGTTTGTCCTCCATCATCTGTCCATCATCTGTCCATCATCTGTCCATCATCTGTCCATCACAGACAAATGAATCATTGATAGTTTCACAGTTTATATTTGGCCTGAAAGGTGTATTTTTCAGGTCCTCGTCGTACTCCAGTGTGCAGCCAGTAGGATGGTACGTGTAATACTACTACTTCAAAAACACATTTAAACTTCAGACATGTCCTCAGCTGCAAACACCTTTTTTTCAGGTAACAAATTTGTTTACATGCTGGACAAACTCCACAGAGGGGGAAGTGAGGCATTATGGGAACATCAAGGTGTGCGTGTGTCTGTGTGTGTCTGTGTGTGTCTGTGTGTGTCTGTGTGTGTATGTCTCAATCAGTATCAATTTCAACTGAGTGTGTGTTAACGATCTGTAATTGGAGCTCATTAGAATGAGATCAGACACCAACAGGATATGAAATACATGTAATACCTATTTAAACACACACACACGCACACACACACGCACACACACACACACACACACACACACACACACACACATCACAGCCAGGCAGCAGCCTCCTCAGGAGGAGCACAATGAGCTGTAATGGATCACGCCGCCTCCTCTGACAGACACGCGGAGGATTAAACCGCCTGACGGACGGCTGGACGTCGGCGAGGACGAGACGAAGCGGCTTTGATCCTGAATGACACGACGTCACAGAGTCACATAACAGAGACGCAGAGGACAAACGGGACAAAGCCGCAAAACCACGGTGAATATTCATGAGCAGGTTCGAGTACACAAAGTACACAAAGTACACACATCAACACACAGCGCACAGAAACAGGATGAGGTGTGTGTTCACAGAGAGAATCAGAGGAGGCTGCAGGATCAGGAAGGTGTTCATTCAGGGAGTCCAGAGAAAATCATGAAGACATAAACTGTGTTTTCACACCTCAGGTATCACAGTTCAAGGTTACAGTAGATTTGCTACAGGGTTGATTTATGTAGTACTACAAAAACAACCTTGACTGGAGTACTGACGCCTCCTGAAGTCCCGCCGAACTTATCTTTACTCATAAATAACATCAGCCTGGTTTTAAAAGTATGGCTGAGAGTTTTATATGATCAAAAAGGAGGGAAAGGAGGTCATTGGTCAAGTTCCTGTTCACCTGAGCCGGCTGAGGGGCGTGTCCCTGCGCGTGTGATTGACAGCGGCTGGCAGGCTGCACTGTTACTGTCTGTGAGCAGGAGACGTAGCATGAAGCTAACGAGGGTTCTTGTTCCGCGTCTGTGGTTCCACTGTGACGTTCCCTGAGTGACAGAACGGTGATGTCACTGCTTTATGAAAGATTTGATTGGCTGTATCCAAATACATGACGTACATGACATAAATCCAAAAGGCAAATAATCAAACACAAGCACGTAGGAAAGGTTTGGGTGCGACTGCGGCTGAAGCTCATGGAGCTGATCTTCATGATGCGTCAGTCCACCTCGGGGACGGAGGGACGGCCCGAGCGAAGGCCGTCGCTCTCATTAGTCTTCATCAGCAGCGCAGAGCACGACTCGACTTCAGTTTAACTCTGCCGCTCTCACTGTCTTCACATCAGTGAGCTCAGACGTGACTGACTCTGGATCTGCTCTGAGCTGCAGAGCCAGAACACTTCTTATTCTTCTTCTGTACCGCGCGGCTCGTCATTCAGCGCTGACATGACAGAGTGTAAATACAGTGAGGCTACATGTTACGACAAGGATCAGGTTTACCATCACTTCATTACTTTATGCCTCTTTTAGTTAACGGCCAATCAAGTTGCACAAATAATATCATCATTGTTGTTTTTTTACACTTTGGGCAGAGGGTCCGAATAAAAACAAAGCTGTGGAGATCTTACTTTTATGAAATTAGTTATGTTTAGTCAGTTTGGTTCATCAGTCTTAATGTGTCATCATACGCTGAAAAAACGCTGCTGCTGAGAACAACAACTGCTGCGTCATCGAAGACGTATTCTCCAACATTTACTGTAAAACACATCTGCAAATAAAGAGCGAACAGTGTGTTGAAATGAGTCCTCAGATCAGGTCATAGAAACTGTCACAGTTACAGTAACAATGATGGTCATGGTTAAAGGAACCTGTGTCACATGTTCGTGACTCACCTGTCCACCCCGGCCTCGTCCTGGTTGGTGGCTCTAAAGCAGGGGTGGACTAAGGGCCGGATGTGGCCCGCGGGCCGTAAAACGCTCAGCTCTGAGTTACCGGTCGAGCTAACGTCTACGATCGGGAGGATACGGTCACCGTCAACTAGCTGTGAAGCTGCAGGCGGTCTGGAAAAAACGTAAAATGCTCAGCTCTGCTCTAAAGTTAACGTCACCTGACTTCCTACTTTACACAAGAATCATAAATCCTACAATCCAGCAGAGGGCGCCGTCACCTGAACGTAAAAACATCAAGGTGTGATATTTACATGAGGAGACAGCCTGAGGGGGCTCCTACAGGCTAACATGTTGGCTAACACCACCTCAAAGCGTGGGACAAATTTAACGATGCGTACCAGATTATTTCCGCATGCCAGTGAAACAGTGCGACGCAGCTGTAAACGAATCAATAAACTGACACTTCGCCACATTTGAACTGCATCTAACCTTTATTTACACCAGTGACCCAGACGGATGCTTTGATACGGTCTGTCAAACGTACGTAAACGAGGCTATGAAACAGAAAAAACTCTACAAACTTTCACTGAAGTAAAGAATGTGAGTACTTTTTCCAGCAGTGACCAGAGCTCCGCTGTGGACGGCCACAGTGAATCAAGCACAGAAGAAGAAGAAGAAGAGCGGGAAAAAACGAGCAGATCATTAATTCAAAGAGACAGATCAGGAAACAAAACTTTTAAAGTCACTTCCTGAAACTTCTTGGAGTGTTGGAGCGTCGTCCTTCACTCATTCAGGACCAAACACACAGTCACAGTCGGCTGCACCGAGCTGCGTGTTGGCACACATTACTGCAACATTAATTCCATTCGTGATGTTATTACACACCGCTGGCTTTCTTCAGCACCCGTCAAACACGCAGAGACCCGAGGGTTGATGGGAGGGCGAGGAGGACGAGGACGAGGAGGAGGAGGAGGGTGCAAAGATGAATTACAACTCTCTGAAGAAGAATAAGGAGGGACAGCCACTGGTGGCCTTCACTCCGTCATGGACCTCCTCTGGACTCTCTGTCTCCTCTGGATCTTTATGGGACAGACGGAGACAGGACGAGACACAGCTTCAGAGACACTGACTGCACAGGTGGAGGTGAAGGTACGGTCCAGCAGGGAGGGCTTAGACCGCTCTCCAGGTCTAGCTAGGCCTCACGTTAGGCTAGCCTTAATTTTGCTCTGGGATTAGTCAAATCCAAGTTGGCCCAATAAATATCTTCTAACGGGTGAATTCCTCCACAGGTTTAATGTTTTCTGCCGGAAGAAAGTTTCTCCATGAAGATGAACTGAAAGGTATCAGGAAGAATTCAAGGGGACGACACCTGTGGACACACGTCTCTGTCCTGTCAGTGATTGGGTCAGACCACTGGTTTCCATGACGTCCGCTGTCATCCTTCCTGAGTAAACCAATGGTTTTTGTGGTAAGAATGGAGTTGTGCAGAGCTTTACGCTCGACAAACCGAGTTAACCCTGGATGTCATTTCCTCTGCTCACCTCCTGGTCGACCCCCTCACTTACTGCGCCGTTAACAAATCCAGCCGAGGACACTCGGGTCCCGACGAGGAGGAGGGATACGTGTCCCGTCGGGGCCTGACCGCAACGTGACTCCCGCCGCCCTACTTTCTGGTGGTGGAGAAAAGAGGCGCTCTGCAGGGAGAGAGAGGCTAATTGTCTCGAGAGGAGCTGAAGGAGCCAAAGTGAATGAACTCTAATTAGGACCCGATTAAGGCTAACTCTCACAGCTGTAAAAATCCATTAACCTTTAATCGTACAGTTCATCACGCTCTCGAGGTTAGAGTGTCTGTGTGCGTGTGTGTGCGTGTGTGTGCGTGTGTGTGCGTGTGTGTGTGTGTGTGTGTGTGTGTGTGTGTGCGTGTGTGTGTGTGTGCGTGTGTGTGTGTGTGTGGTGGATCTATTTATGCGAGGGGAAAATTAAGCCTTATGGTGTGAAGGGAAACATATTCTGATGTTAACGGTGATCCTGCACACACGGACGCACAGTTAACGTGGAAGAGTTTCTCCCTCACACTGATTGGCTGTTTGAGGTGACAGGTGCTCAACGTGACAGACAGCAGGGTGTCATATTCATCTTACTTTATTTGATGCATCACACTGATGTTTCATTTTTCTATGCATATGGATGAACGGACATGCAGATCAGACTCACTTTAACACGCCAACACAGATCATCCATATTTACTCTAATTAGAATAAAAGATTGTTCCCACAGAGCAGGAAACAAAACAAGCAAACAGGTCAGTGACTGAATGAGTCATCCGTCCTCCAGGACCATCAGTAACGAGACGCGTCATCCGTCAACTTTCAGCAGCGATGCCCTTTTCAAAGTTTTAAATGTTAGCTTTTAATTACATCATCAGCCTCCAGCCAATCAGTGGCGTGTTTGGAAATACCACTAAAAGGTGAAAAGAGTGTAAAGTTGTCGCCATGTTTGAGTTACAAAGTTTGACATTAGGGCACGTTAATGACGGCACACTGAGCGGCGATGATCTGCTGATAACGGGCTGAGACATGGACGGAGCCTCCACCCTCCACCCTCCACCCGCTGCTTCAGTCACGCTACAAAATCAACAAAAACATTACCAAACATGTAAAAACAGAACTATTATTGCTGGCATCAGATGCATGATTTAAGAGAAGAAGAATCTCCAGTAAATTCTCAGTTTTTCTCCACAAACGACCGAAGAGAAAAACACGGAGCTCCGTCAGTAAACGCAGTGTAACGTACTTTTCCACAGCAGCAGCTCCATCAGCACAGCAGCATCACATTTTTACTGCTCTCTGTTTCTGCTGGGCTGTTTTCATTCGCTGTTAACTTACAATCAATGAAACTCGCCACTTACTGCAGGAAACTATGGATTTCAGTGATGTGAGCTGAACAGCAATCGAAAAAACACCCTAAATTTGACGGGAGAAAGAAGAGTAAAAATAGCTTCTGTCAGAATAAACTACGAGCACCACAGCAGTGAGTATCAGAACTAGAACGATAACTAAGAAAAATAATTAGTGAAAATATTCCGACTCTGCACGCCGCTGATGACCGACCCCCTCGCCACTCTCTCCTGTCCCATGTCGGTCCTGATCCGCCTCACTGGAGGCTGCTGAACCTGGTTCTGTTACCCGCGGTCTGGGTGGAGGCAGACTCCAGTTAGCTAACAGAGCCACAGGCTGCACAGCTAACCGAGCTAACTACACAACAGCAGCTAGTAGCTAGATGTACAGTGAGCAGCAGTTCGAGGTTAATCTGGTGATACACTGCCCCCCGTTTGTTTGGAGCAACCTTCGACAGGTGATGCTGAGTCCTGAATTTTCTAAATACACACAGAAACACAGATGAAGTGTAGAGAAAATACTGAAGTACAGTTCACTGCAGCACACCTGCCGTATGAGGTTAAAGGAAATTAGAGATGGAGGTGCTGCACCCTCACATGTTCTGTCCTTTCCTGCTACTCCACCGAATCCAGCCGCTGACATTAAATTACTGAAATGCTCAGACACTCTAAATGTACTGCAGCTGTAACCTGCAGCACCTTTAACCTGACAGCAGAACAGCGCCGTCAGAGCCGCCGTGGAGGACGGCGGTCTGCCTGCAGGCAGCAGCTTCGTGTTCACGTCTTGCTAAAGGACGCTTCAACACGTGCAGGTAAGACTCAAACTATTCAGCTCGATAGCATTCAGGGCAGCGTGGAAACAGATTTCTGTGATTTTGGTGAACTGACCCTTTAATGTCGAAACGAGCGTAAACAGAAAAGTTTCTCAAAGTTTCAGTTTCCAGATTTTTCGGCCATTTTTAGGTGAAGCGGTGATGAGGAGGAGGTGATGTGTCTGACTCCTCCACGTCCATGTTTTCAGGACTCTGACTCCTCTTCCTCTTTCTGCTCCTCCAGCTGATGTTTCTGCTTTCAGAGCACATTTGGTGAAAGTGTGGGATTTTTTTTTTTTTTTCTGGTTGATATCTTCCCCAGCAGCTCTGAGGCAGTAATGACAGGACAGGTGCACTGTGTACCTGTGTCGTCTGAGGCCACTGAAGCTAAATGACAAACAGATGCCAGTTAATGAGCTGAGGGTGACGGGCCGCAGACAGACAGACGGAAGGACGGACAGACGGACGGACGGACGGACGGACGGACAGACAGACAGACGGACGGACGGACGGACGGACGGACGGACGGACAGACTGACTGACTGACAGACGGACGGACGGACGGACGGACAGACAGACAGACAGACGGACGGACGGAGGGACGGACAGACAGACAGACAGACAGACAGATGGACGGACAGACGGACAGACTGACAGACAGACAGGTACACAGTGCTGTAAATCTCATCGTAGAGAAAAAACATAAAGTTTGTTTTTGCCTTTTAAGTCAAAGTGACGTAAACGACTAAACGGTAGCGGCGGTCATGCTAACATGCTAACACACTAATGTTAAGCAGGCATTATGTTTACCACGTTCACTACCTTAGGCTACAATGTCAGTATGCTAACATTTGCTAATTAGCATGAAACAGGCTAACATGGACATGATTAGCTGTGCAGCAGTTTATAAAGCGTCACGTCATCAGTTGTGTGACTCCACAGCTGCTCATGTGAGGGTTAAAAATACGTCGAGTCCATCCGTCCCATGTGGGTTTAATTTCCCTCAATGACAGTCTGACTGGTCGGAGGCATCCATGTTTGTTTTTAGGCCTTTCTGTGTATTCCTGTGATGTTCATGTGAACGGTATCTACATGTCTGAGAGGGCACGGCTGTAAATACATACGATGTCTATATGAGCTCTGAGCTCTGACACGAACATGGCGGGAGCGTCTGGCTCGGCGCCGTCTTGGCCAGCGTTAGCGTCTCTGGTCCAAACAATAACTTCATCCATAGTCGGAGATATAAGAAGCAATATTTCTTGGATTTCGGGCAAACTGATGCTTTAAAGGAAAACAAAAGCTCCTCCCTCTCCTTCATCTGTTTCCTCCTGCTTTCACTGCACTTTGTCAAAATCACCACAATTTTGCTTTACAGCCTTACAGCCGGCAGCTGAAGAAAACCCTTGAACTCAGCATCACATTTGGTGCAGGGATCATTCCAGACTCACCCCCTCACCCCCTCACCCTCCACCGACGCTGCACTTTCCTCCCAACACCAGGAGGCTCAGACTGAAGCCAGCCTGACCCTTTAATAACAGGCTTCACCTCCTAAAGCTCTTCATTACAGACAGATGAGACGCTGGATGATGCTGCTGGCAGCCACACTCTAAATTCCAGCCTTCATCCCTCCGATATGACGAGCTGGAAACACAAACACAGAAGACACACCAGCAGTTTATGGGGTGGTGTGTGTGTGTGTGTGTGTGTGTGTGTGTGTGTGTGTGTGTGTGTGTGTGTGTGTGTGTGTGTGCATGTGGGCGTGCGTGTGTGTTCTGCCTCTGCACTCTCTGTGGAGGAGAATAAACTCCACCTGTTGGAAAGATTGAGGTAGTGCAGTGTTTGGTGGAACTCTTAAAGCAGAATACACCACCTGACCTCCACCCCGAGGAGGAGGAGGAGCAGGAGGAGGAGCAGAAGGAGCAGGAGGAGCAGGAGGAGCAGGAGGAGGAGGTGTTTCCACTGGTGCTGTAGGACGTACTTGCCAACGACAGGCCTCAGCACACTGTGAGACTCGTCCATCAACAGTGAGTCAGAAATGTGGGAATTCTCTCGATGTGTCCCACATTTACGACCTGACCTGCAGCGTTACACAGGCAGACAAGTAACCAATGAGGTGTCAGGATTCAGACGGGAATGGGAGGGGTTAGCTCACACCTCGCCTCACACCTCATCTGATTGGATAAATGTGTGTAGCCGTAGCTTCCTCCTGGACGCTTGCGACGCGGTTATTGGCTGGAGGCTAAACGCCCGCCGGAAACGACCTGAATGCAGCAAAATAAGCAAATCCAGAGCAGGGTCTGCGCAGACGCCATCACACACCTGAGTGGGTCCAAAGTGCCGATGAAGAGGGATTATTGTCGTATGAGTCAGTACTTTGTTTTTTAGGAGAATCCTGTAACTTCAGAGCTGTCGACTGGAGCCGCGTCCTCGAAAAACCGGACAAAAAAAGCGTCGACAGGTGCTGGAAACAATCAATACGGTTCTCTATCAAACCTGCTGGGAATTAAACAATGGCTGCCAGATAACAACAGGTGATATCACACACACGCACGCATCCACACACACACACGCACACACACACACACGCACATACACACAGTGGCAAAGGATGGAGCAGCAGCCTTGTGAAACTGATGCATTGCTTGTTGCAGCTGTCGTATTTGGCAAAAGACAAACTAAACACACACACACACACACACACACACACACACACACACACACACACAAACACACATGCATGCACACGCACACACGCACAGCAGGCCTGTGTCAGAGCCAAGGGGTGTTATTTAATGACGGTGTCATCGGGGTCAGCAGGCAGATCACCTGAAGGCTTTGATGGAGGATTCCAGCTGACTGTCTGACCTTTATGCTCAGCCCCAGACACACACACACACACACACACGCACACACACACACGCTATGTGTGGATTTCACACCACTGGGGCGAACATGGATGTTGAAAATTAGCATTTTGACAAGTGTTGACTTTAATTATACATGATGATGCTGAACCACAAACACGACAGAGCCAATTATAGGCAACGCCGGCGTATTAGCACAAATGACAGTTTATTAAGGCCCAATCATGCACTCACTGATCCAAGAAAAAGCATCCAAGTGTGTGTGCGCGTGCGTGTGTGTGCATGCATGCGTGTGTGTGTGTATTCTTAAATGTCGTCACATCAACTTTTGTATATATGCTCATGCCCTGTTTCATCACTTGTATTACTGAGCTACAATAGTCTCGTCTTTCCTCAGCTGTTTGTGTGTGTGTGTGTGTGTGTGTGCGTGTGCGTGTGCGCATGTGTGTGACGATCTGACACTAGCAGCTGCGCTAACACATTAAACAACATAGCATAAACAGCATAACTCCATAAAGCGCCTTAATCAGCGGATTGACTCATCAGAGGAAACGTAATCCTCCCCGTGTGTCGGTCCAGAATCTGAATCTGTCAGGTGACGCTGAGCACGTCCGGCCTGCTGCAGCTGATCGCGGATCCATCCAGGAAAGGTCAGAAATTAATGAGGGTTCAGAGGAAAATGGAGCCAGATGTTGTTGTTGCTGTACGCTGCAGCTGTTGTTCAGTGCTGGTTTGTTTCCTTCTGCACAAACACGAACTTTCTTCCCATCAGCTCATGTCTGACGTCCGTTCGTGACACCTCAGATCATGTTTGCTTACGGCCAAAATCTGTGTCTGAAATGGATGACTAAGTTTTTATCCTCCTCCAACAAATTTATGAGCGACTGCAGAGTTTCCTGATACAAACAAAAATAAAAATAATGTCACAGATTGAGGAGTTTCTAACCCTTCAAATGTGCTGTGAAAGTGATTTGAGAGGCAGAAAAGTGAATTTCTTCCTCATTACTGCGAAGGCTCCACTCGTTCAGAGCTCGCTCAGACCCCGGCAGGATGAGGCTGGGATGCGGTTATGGCTTCATGTGAATTGAAATGTATCACCTCATCGTGTTTTATTATGGTTAAATATAGATGCGGCCTGCAGGTTGTGTTCTATCCGTGTGTGTGTGGTCCTCCAGGCTTCCCCTGCATCCATCACCGTGGCAGCACCGGACAAACCAATCTCCTCCCTGTCTCTTCTCATTCCATCACACTCGTCCCACCAGCAGCTTCATCTGCCGGCCAGCTCTCATGAAGACACACGGAGGACGGATCATCTCGCAGTGAGGTGGACTAACTCAGGTTCACTCTGCTCCCATGTGGCCCGAGGGCTCCATCCGCCACGTGTGTGTGTGTGTGTGTGTGTGTGTGTGTGTGTGTGTGTGTTTAATATGAGTGTTTCCTCATAGTATTTACTCAAGGTGAGGAAACTGCTGCAAGTGGTGATGCCTTCAGAAAAGGGTCAAAGCTGCGTTCAGAGCTCAGTGAACGTTACACATCTGCATGAGTTCACGTTTAAAATAAGCTGAACTACGATTAAACTCTGACCCCGAGTTTTATTTTGAAAATTTATCAGATTCACTACACTGTTTCTATTTCTGACTTCCTGTCCGGATCCATCTGCTCCGTGCAGATGGATCGTGGGCGGTGGATTTCTGGGGTGAGGCGAAGACCTACGGCTGTTTCTACGTTTCTATTTATTCATCCATTCATCCTTAAAGGGACGGTATCAAAGACACGGAGAGTGTTCCACAGATCTACAGGTGGCGCTAATGTGCCAAGAAAAGCAGCAACCTGCCAATGAAAGCAGAGAAGAAGAAGACTGCTGGCAGGTAATCATGGAGATACAACGCAGGCCTCAAAGGGTTCGTCCTTACGGTCAGACTTGTAGTACTTGCAGTACTTGCAGTACATGCAGTACTTGCGAGTAGCCAAACGTTCAGACTGATTAAACATCATTTTTTCTGAACGGATCTGAGGAGAAAGAAAGAATTGTACGAGTGGAGAGCGAGAAAATGACCTTGAGGAAAGCTGGTGATGGGTGCCTGTTTCCCTCCGACAGATTCCTGTTATTATGAGTTTTTTTCTTCTTCTTTTATGGCTTCATTAAGTTAATGCATCTGCTCCCTCGGAGGCTCACGCAGCCATTCGCTCTATTTAAAGGTTGCTGCCTGCACAGAAAATGTTTTCTACCAAAACAAGCCGAGCGGAATTAAAGGATTACACATAGAAATTCCAGTCACGTGAACGTGAAGAGGAGGCAGCGATGTGTTTTTCTGATGTGTCTCTACGTACAGCAGCCTGCCTTGAAACCCTTCTTAGGTATTCCAGCGACTAGAACTGCTGTCACATTTTGATTTACTGATTCAGAGGCAGCTTTCAGACGCACAAGAGCCCGAGGAAGAATCTGTTGCATTATCCATGTGGCTGACTGATACAAACACAGATCAGTCAAGGCCCGCTCTGCTCGCCAAGGACACATGTGGAGCCGCTGCAGCTAAATGTCATTCTTTGAAGTTCGCCGCGATTTTTATCTGGTATTCAGCGCACGGCGGCCGCACGGCGGAGTGATTTAGAGCCCGGGAACCCGGACGCCTTCGTGCCGCTGTGGCACAGTTCAAATTAAAGCCGCTCTTCCTCACGGACGACCCTCAACCCCCCGCCGACATCCTGCAATTATGTGGCTTTATTAAAACGTCCCTGTTGGGGCTCCGGGGGGGTGGGCTCAAATCTGCTGTCAGCATTAAGACTCATTATGTATTTCCTGTCTCTGACTGACGGCATGTGATCACCTACAGAAGGAGGCACCAGATCTACTGAAGAGCCCAGAGGTGAAACTGAGGGGTCTGGAGACGGAGGACATTGTCTGCTGGACAGACTGAGACATCGTCTGCTGGACAGACTGAGAACATCGTCTGCTGGACAGACGGAGGACATCGTCTGCTGGACAGACTGAGGACATCGTCTGCTGGACAGACGGAGGACATCGTCTGCTGGACAGAAGGAGGACATCGTCTGCTGGACAGACTGAGACATCGTCTGCTGGACAGACTGAGGACATTGTCTGCTGGACAGACGGAGACATTGTCTGCAGGACAGACGGAGACATCGTCTGCTGGACAGACTGAGGACATTGTCTGCTGGACAGACGGAGACATTGTCTGCAGGACAGACGGAGACATCGTCTGCTGGACAGACTGAGACATTGTCTGCTGGACAGACTGAGACATCGTCTGCTGGACAGACGGAGGACATCGTCTGCTGGACAGACTGAGGACATCGTCTGCTGGACAGACGGAGACATCAGTGGTTTTGGGCCACAATCTGACCTGACTTGTAAAGTGACATTAATGAGGCAGCGGAGACACAGATTATGATTAAAAGGCTGATTTTAAATACGTTTCAATGACTTATGTGTCTCTTTGAATTTGCACTTCAACAACACGATGCACCGACGTCACATTCAGGATCAACAGTAACTCTGATGACTTTTCATCTAACGCCATCACCAGGTTTTGGTTGTATACACAGTATGAAATATGTTTCCATCATATGACTTTGAAGCTCAGGTCCAACAGTGAAATAAATCCTTAAAGTCCAGGATGTGGAGCTGCAGCTATGGAAACTGATAATCAATGTTTTTAAAGTCAATTTCAAGCAAAAATGCTTGAAGTTCTCTAGTTTCAGGTTCACAGATGTGAGAAAAAAACAGCCAAACTGGACAGAAAACGTGCTTAGTGGAGTTAAAAGGATGCAACAGGATGTTTACATTGACGTCGTCAATATCTTACATATCTCATCACGCTGCACACACACACTCATCCACCTCATAAACAGCCAACGGAGGCAAATTGTGAGACGAGGCCGGAGCACGTTCACCAGCGGCCGCGGCCGACAGCAAACATCTGCACACGACTCTGTTTCCAGCCGCTCACGGCGGGCTCCGCCCCCCGAGATCAGCCGAGAACAAGCTCCACTGAGATCACAATTACCAGGTTAAACACAGCAGGGTGGAGTCATTTGCATGAATGAACCAGTGTAATACATCGCTCCATTAACCACACACACACACACACACACACACACACACACACACACAGTGTGTGACTGGTTCAAACACACCTGATAGTGTCTGAGCGTGAGCCTGACATGAATGAAACAGAGCAGAGAGACGAGTGTTTAAACTTCCTGCCAGGCAGGTTTACGTCTCTGAACGCAGCCAAAGCACGACAGCGAGCGGCTGCCCGACCCTCTGACAGACGACTGTGGACAGACCGAACAGAGCTGGACGTCAGGACGCGAATAATCACATCTGTCTGCAAATAAAGACGCCTTACGTCAAATCGGAGAAGCAGTGAGTGTCCTCGTGTGCTGGGGGGAGACAGACGGCTCAGGGGGCTCCTTCATTAACACCCACCTAAAAAATGAAGCTAACTACGTTCATGTTTCCAGTTTACTCGCGTGTCGACACGTTGAAAGATGACGAGCAGCACGAAGATGGTGACTGACGGCCAACAGGCAGCTGATGGATGCAGATCTGCTGCTGATGCAAATGTGAGCAAAGCATAAACACACAGCATCTCATGAAGCATCCTGCTCTTTTCATGGACTGCTGCAAAATCTGAAAAGCCTCATTAAGTCCAACAAACAGGAAGCATTCAGGGTTCAAAATAAAAGTCTTTCTGGTGTCGTTTTAGCACGACTCCAAACACCAGCTATAAATCCATCTCATAGAGATCTGCATAAGAAATATATTTATGCAAATCGTACGCTGATTCAGTCTGGAAATCAAACCACAATCAGTCTTTTCCAGACAAACTGAGTTCACTGACAGCAGCTTCATGTGTTCATCTCCTTCATCCATCATGTGTTCACAAAGTGGTGAACCTCGCTCCATCCTTTCATACCCAATCATGATCCTCTCACCTGTTTACCTGTGGAATGTTCCAAACAGGTGTTTTTGGAGCGTTCCACATCTTTCAGTCTGTGAAACGTGTTGCTGCATCAGATTCACAATCAGCAGATATTTACAGAAATCAGTGAAAAACATGAAATATATTGACTTTGAGCTGCTCTCAGGCCAGTCTGTGTCAGAGAGGATCAGATCAGCTGATCACTTCCTGTTTCGGATTGCGGTGTATAATCAGCTAACTGCTAACCATGCTAGCCACTATGCTATGCTAGCTGTTGGCAGCTAACATTCTACATAACTGCTGAATTAGTGTTTTTACTTCATGTGTGCACATCTGTGTATGTTTACTGCATTAATGACATGAAGCACTCATTTAACTCACATCTAAAGTTGGTGAAAAACTCTGTTTAAGCAGCTTTGGTCTAACTCTTGTTGGCGGTAACTCGTTTCCGATATTCTGATTTATTTACGTTTTACTCAGCGTCTCAGTCGGCTTGTCTTCACATCAACACGTGAGTGCAGAGACTTTCAAAAGCAGCTAAACTGTGTTGAGCTGGAATCCCACTCGGTGCACTTCAGTTCAATAAGTCCGTTAAAAATGCACAAGACGCCTCGTTTCTCACGTCTCCCTCGTTCACAGCATTCATAACGTGCTGTCTGTCAGGTCAGGAGGGGAAAATGTTCTCAGCAGGTCTTTACAGGAGCTTCTGTTTCAACTCTCTGCTCTGCTCATTTATTACCAAACCTGCGCTGCAGAGGGGCCGTGTAGGCACGCCGCAGCATTATTAACCCCGTTTCACCCAGCAGGCACTTCATTGGGTTTGAGGCCATGTGGGCAGGTGTCATCCCTGCTAGGACATGTGTGACTCTGCCAAAGCCCATCGCCGAGCCCAGATGGCTCATTAGGCCGGAGCGGTGAGCCGCTGGCAGCGCTGTAAAAAAACCTACCTGAAATACGGCTCCGTCAGCTCAGAGATGACAAACCTGACAAGAGGCCAGAGTGATGAAAGGGTGTCAAAATAAATCAGAAATCTCCTCTTCTCACCTTCACAGGCAGGACGTACTGCTTCTCTCCGGCTCCTGGAGGTGCAGCGAGGAAACGGGATCTTTACCGAGGAGCGGTTCACTCCTCACTCAGTCAACCTCAGACGCCCTCACATGTCCAACAAACTGACAGAGCGAGCAGCAGACAAAAACAGAGGAAAGACAGAGGTCCTCCGAGCGTCAAGGGCTCGTGAAATAATTAGTCGCTCCTTCTCCCTTCGTGTCGCAGCAGGTCCCGACGCTGTCACTCAGAGATCACTAACCTGCAGCCGTGGCCCGGCCATGAGCAGGAGGCGCTGCGCCTCCTTTTACCTTTCACCTGTTTTTGAGGAATCCGAGGAAACTGAGGATCAGGGAGGGAAACCTCGAACGATGAGAGGCCTTCAGATTCCCGCTCAGATGGTTAATTAACCGTTCGTTAAGTCAAGTTCCACTGAGAAACTAAAGGAACTTTATTTTTGTATATAATGAACACAAATATATACTTGATTCCATTTATTTCTGTCGTTTTTCTACGTCTCCTTCTTCATTCTTGCTATTATCGTTGTCTGTATCAGCGTAATTTCCGTGACGTGGGATCAATATTATATCTTATCTTACCTCGTTACGATAAGTTAAATATAAGATTGCTGTTATTTTTTTTTTTTTTTATTGTTTGGCTGTTTGCTTACACAGATGTTCGTGCTGTAAGCTGGACTGTAACCTTAAATAAAGAGCTGCTAACGTTAGCCTAAACGACGTTAGCCTAAAGTCTGAAAGCGTCCACAGCCGTCAGGCGGGCGGATGTCCCGCAGGACGCTGAAGATTTGACTTTGGGCTTTTCTCACAGACAAACACATGATGTGGCTCCTGGACTTTGGACGTGAGGCTTGTTCACTCGTGAGCTCGTTAGCCCGACACGCTAACGACGGCAGCTCATGTTAGAGCGTCGTTTTTGGCTTGTTATTGTTATTATTCGTGACGGAAACGATGGACATAAGCACGAGACTCCAGATGAGACGAGTGTTTAAAGCAGAGTCCTTTCTCTTCCTCAGACGTCCGTCATGATTGATGACTCCCTGCAGACGGTCTTCACAGTGTTTTACAGCCTTTGCCATTTCATCGATTAATGGATAGAATCCCCGGGGAGCGAAGTAAATCACCCAATTACATTCAGGCTCCTCGCTGAGCTCACTCCACTCCTCATTCCTCTGGAGGAGCAAAAAATGAAATACTAGCTTCACGCTATTGATGCACTACAGCGGAGGGGTTAAACGTTAAGCAATTACATTAAAATTCATGCTTTTGGATCTCACAAGAAGGCGTCTCGCAGCTCCCCTGGGCTCTCAGCCCTGTGCTGAAGAGACCTGCAGTCTGACGGAGAGGGACTTCAGCAGAAAACTAACTGTTTTATATATAAAACACTCCTTAACACGGCCATCAAATCAGGCTTCTGCAGCACAGCAGTGTGTGTGTGTGTGTGTGTGTCCATGTGCTGAAGCCTTTGAGCCCTAAATGTGTCAAAAACAGGTTTGTGCTCAAATGTAAGGTTGTTTTGATGCTTTAAAGCTGCATTAATCTATTTTTGGCCTCTGGGGGGCAGAACAGAACAAACACCCTTTTAAAGTTATTCTGTAAACCATGTTAGCAAAGAATGAGCTGTTTGCAAATCCAACAGACAAAGAACAACTGGAGTCGTGCTCACGTCTGTCTGATGAATCGCAGCTGAAAACTAGTTGACTCCTCGTAGACTCTGAGGCTCAGAGCAGGCATGAGGACGAGTGTTAGCGCAGAGCTGTTAGCCGCTTTGTTTGACAGCCTTCTGAAGGTGGATTTCAAAAGCTTTAGGTGTCCATTAATTAGTCCAACAGTGTGTCAAGTCACTCTAATGATTACTGAAGCCTATACAGCTCGTCAGTAGGGAGGCGAGGTCTGGTATTAATTATTAATATCATCAACACTTAAATTTGTGTATTCTTTGTGGAACGCTCCAAAAACACCTGTTTGGAACCTTCCACAGGTAAACAGTCCATTGGTAACAGGTGAGAGCATCATGATTGGGTATGAGAGGGGCATCATGGGAAGGCTCCGTCGTTCACAGAGGATGGAGCAAGGTTCACACTTTGTGATGAACTGTGTGGGCGAAGAGTCCAAAAGCTTAGAAATGTTTCTCAACACACAACTGCCAGGAATTTAGGGATTTCACCATCTTCAATCCATTATTCAAAAGGTTCAGAGCATCTGGAGAAATCTCTACATGTAAGGCTAAAAGCCAAAAACAGCACTGTGTACTCATGACCTTTGACCCCTCGGGCAGCACATCGCTAAAAACCAACAAGACTGCATGAAGGACGTCACGCCACGCTCGGGAACACTTCCAGCACACAGTTCATCACTGCATCCATAAAACAAGCTCAGACTCCAACAACATCCAGAAACTTCTCTGGACTCGAGAGCGACTGACGCCACGTGGACAAGTGTGCTGTGGTCTAACGAGTCCACAGTTCAGGGACTAGACTGGAGTCCAGACCTGTCCCCCGTTGAAATGTGAGGAGCATCATGAAGCACAAAACACACCAACAGAGACCCTGAAAACTCCAAACCAAAACTCCAACAGTTCCTGTCCTCGGCTCAAAACACTGTCCGAGTGAAGACAAGCTGACGGAGCACAGGGATGAAGAGGAGCACCAACCAACTGACAGGCGTCAAAGTCAGTGACGGTATGTTCACAAAAAACACTAAAGTTTGTCACAATATTAAATATCTTGTCTTTGTGTTGTATTCAGTTGAATATGAAGGATTTGAAACATCTGCACTGTGTTTTAATTTACATTTCACTCAACATCAGACGTCTTTGCTTCAGGGTCGTAGTTCAGAGGACAGTTTGACCTTCAGCTTCACTGAGAGTCATCAGATCTCAGTGATTCATCCAGGAAGTAAAATACTCAAATCACAGTCACGGAAATGATGACCAACGCTATCAAAATCTTGACCCAAAAGTCCAGTGATTATACTAAATCCAACAAAAGCAATCTGCTGTGAGGGATGCAGCTTTTATGCTGTGGACCCAAGAAGACCAGTAACATTTTACTGAGCGACGTGCTGAGATGTGCACAGCCAGATAACAGCGAAACATCCTTTTCAAATAATAGATGGGGAGCAGAAATTTTAATCTCAAAGTACTCGCAGCCCTTTTCCATTTCAGCCGAGCGCTGTGGAGTATTTATAATGAAGCAGCCCTGTGATCTCTCAGCATTATTACTGAATTAGAGAGCAAGTCGAGACCAGCGAGAGCCGCTTCCCGAGCATCTTCAAAAAGCTTTCCCTGGAGGCAGAGGACGAGGCTTTCAGTGACAATTACCCATTGTTAATTTGATTATTTACTTTGTTAGGAACACTTGTTTTCAATTAGAGATGAAGAACAGTGGAGGCTCTCGAAAGCACTTTGAGGGCCTCTAACTCTGACTCTGGTTCTGACTGCTGCCATGTTTGCGGACTTCACTTCCTAGAAATCACCTGTCAATCAAACCGTCTAGGAGGGAGGGTGGCATCTCTCAACTTAGCCCTGCAGCACTGCTGCCGGGCGCCTCGTAAATCTGCATAGCTCAGCGGGCGCCGCCGGGCTGCAGCACCAGGTCCCGTTCACAAAGAAGAGCAGCCAATCACAGGCCCGGCTTCAGAGTGCGCAGGTGTGAGCGGCCTGTTTAGAGGCTCTGTGAGACGGCTGGAACTGTGCTGCTGTCGCTAAACGCTAATGTCAGCATGCTAACATAACATCCAGACGGTCCGCAGCGTTTCCCTGAACTTCACCGTCCATCAGAAGCGCTCAGAGCTTCTCTTCTCACTGGTGTTTCTGGCGTTCTGCTCAGAAACTGCACCGCCAAGGCGAAACTCTGCAGAGCAGCCCGAGCCAGGAGGCGACTGTGTGAAATAGCTGGTTTATTATTTATCAGCCCATTATTCCACCAACTACAGCGATCTGGGAGACCTACAGTAATTATTCAAAACCCTGTCAAACACATTCAGCGCGGACAGCACAACCTCTAGAGCCGCTGCTGATTAAAATCTGCTCTGGTGATGGAGCGAACAGGACCTGGAGGGGCTGTCGACGGACCCTCTGCTCACACGGTCGACGCCGTTCATCTGTCAGAGTTAACGGAGCTCACGGCCCCGACTGGGAGCCGGAGGTCAGCGCTAACTCACGTTAGAGCCGCTTTAGAGTCATTTTGATAGAGAGAAGACAACAGGCTGTCGTTCCAGACAGCTCAGCGTGAACGCGCCCGCTAACCTCACTGTGACGTACAGTTACAATTAAAGCACCTCTGATATCAGTGTACTCTGAAGTGAAGATGAGCCTCACCTTCACACAGTCTGAAAAACAAATATTAGACTCTGACTCTTCAGTTTATTCTCCAAAATGAATCACATCACACACGCACACACGCACACACACACACACACACACACACACACACACACACACACACACGCATCATTACATTCAGCTATTCAAACCACAATCGACCCATTATTGGTTTTCCGATGTTTTCCTCAGAGTCTCCTCATGATTCAATGAACAGTATTTTTAGCTTCTCGGTCGTCACACTCGTGTTCTTACGTCCACTGAACTACAACAGGAACTCCGGCCGTTTAGCAGTTTGAGAATAAAGAAATCAAAGAGTCATTCAGGGACTGAAGCTCTATTGGGTGGTCAGTGTTTGCTGACTCGGCGTCTCATCTGATCACGGCGGAGTTTGAGGCTCCACTTTGAAAACATCTGTGACGATGGATGAAGGATTCCTAAAACACTTCATCTTCCTCTACAAAGCTGATTGTTAAGTTAGCAAATATAAAATGCAAAATCCCAAATAAAGCTGTTAATGACACGCAAAAAGATCTTTGAACTGATCCATGTGACAGAAGGTAAGAATGGAATCAGCTCCTGAACTGGCTGAGACGACACTGATGTGGATCTGCAGCTGCTCCGAGACGCCTGAAACACCGGAGCCCGTGTTCAGGTAGTCCGACACGTTTAGTGATGTAAGAAACCAAAGCACTGGAGAGTTTCTGACATACAGAGTGCTTACTCGACGTTTTAGAGGACATTTTAACGTCCCAGGAGGTTAAAAAAGCTGTGAAAATGGGTTTTTCTTCACCACCATAACAACATGACTCTGACAGCTAAAATTCACTTTTCTGACTTCATCACACATGAATGAAACACTCGTTGTGTGAGTGACGCCTCGTTTATCGCTGCAGGAGGAAAAAAGAGGACGATAAAGATCAAAGTTTATACTTTCAGTTTATCCACATGGTTCTTCTTCTTTTGGACGAAATTTTCAGCCTTAAAGCCGAAGCTGAGATCCTTTTGTCCCTCAGGTTATGAAGTGATGTTAACACTTTCCATTCATCTCCATCAGCACGACGCTGAGTGTCCGAGGTCCAGCCGGACTCCAGGCCTTTAGCTCAGGCCTGCTCGGGTGAGTGCAGCATCTGTCTTCCTCTCTGCGCTGCAGCTTTGGGTCTAATGGGACATCTGTATGAATACCGCAAAGGTCTCCGGCATCGTCTGCAGCATACTAATGTTTCACTTTGACTTCAGGAAGCACACCGAGTTATTTTTGCAAAATCAACCTCCCACAAGGAATAAGAATGCTCCCCTTTCTGCCTTTGGAGGAGAAAATGTAAATGGGTTAACATTATTCTTCCCAAATATCAATGTTTTCATGCATCGGGGCTCATTACGGATGCAAAACACGGCGGCTGACTTTGTTTTGGGCTCCATCAGCTAACAGGTACAGCAGAGCTCCTGCAGCTCCATTTTAGAGGCTTTTCTGCAAGTTTTTATTAAGATAAAATATAATTTAGACCACCTGCCACAACACAAAGCACGGCTGTAATAAATGAAGCAGAAAAAAAATAAAAAACACCAGTGAGGAAAATTTAATTACAAACTGATGTTTTTTCTGTTCTGATAGGTCCAACTGGAACCACCGCGTCCACTTCCACAGCCAATTTAGTCTGCAGTAAATGAGGTAGAGCTACAGTGACCTACAGACGCCCACACACAACCGTGTACGACACACGCACACACAAACACACACGCGCGCACACAGTGAAGCGTGTCTGAATACAGCTGTCACATGCACTCAGTCTAGTCGCGGCTATGGCATCTATTTCTGTCCTGTACCAGGTGTGGGAGAGCTGAGACCAATCTCCTCACTTTCATTACCCTTGAAATGGTTTACTCACACACACACACACACACACACACACACACACACACACACACACACACACACACGCACACACGCACACACTCACACACACACACACACACACACACACACACACACACACACAGGTACATCCATGCATGTGACCACACACTACTTCCAGGGCCATATTACAGACTTTACAACCTGAGGTTATTCACATTTTCACTTCCGTGAGTCTTCACATCATCAGAGCTTTTAAATGACACTCTGCATCAGCGTGTGGACAAAGAAGACGCCGTCGACAGAGGTACGACGACTGTTAGTAGACTGAAATTCAGACTGAGATAAAAACCTACATTTTCATTGTATTTTCATTTTCTATGAGAGAAAAAGTCACAATTTGAAGCAAACTGAAAAAGCTGGAATACTTCAGGAAAAATGTCCGAACAACTGAAGGCGTCTGGAGGCTAATCCTGCGTGGTCTTGCTAACTATGCTAACATTGATGAGAAGATAATCAGATCCAGTGGAGACGCTCGCTAGCTTAGCTAACCCTGTCAGTCACATGACCCTCATCCTGCACATCTATTCAATATTTATCTTCATGCACTGACGCGCCCTGATCCAGATAAAGATCACATAATAACCGGAGGAAATGAGGTCTCTGATTTTTGTGCAGTGCGTCTCAAAATGTTGTTTTTCTAAAGAACACCCGATGATTTCGCAGCTTCAGGGGACAAACCGAACAAATAAGAGTCGTGTTTTAAATTCTGGACACAGAAGCTGTTCGGGCCTCGTTTGTTTACTGGTGTTTGTCCGTCCAGTCAGCTTCACTGCAAAGACGACGCTGGAATAAAAGGAATCCCACTTAATTCAGAAATGACAGACGTCTGACGGAGAGGACGAAGAGTTTGTGATTCTCTGCTCTGTGACCCCCTTTGTTTACTTTCTGACAGTTATTCCTGATGAAGCAGCTTTAAAGCGAGTGTGAGTGTGTCAGCGAGAGACGAGGACACAGGTGAGGACGGCGTCACACTCCGCCAAAGACAGCGGGGAGTTTTCCAGAAGCTAATCTGACAGCCGGGAGCCGAGCACAAACAACACGACCCGAGGAGATTCTTTGATTTCCGTCCTCCTGCAGTTTGTTTCCCGGTCATGTCCTGTTCAAAAATAGACTTGCGTGGCATGTTCTCGGCCTCTTAATATTTAATCACTCCACTTAGCTCGACGAGCATCTATTATTCACAAAGAGGTGGTCGCAATTAAGGACTCTGCCAATCAGCGGAGCCCCGAGGGACCCGGGCGTCACCGGGAATCTGCTCGCAGACTGCAGAGAAGCCATTTGAGGGGGAGAGGATCTGCCAGGATGAAGACATTAACGCATCTGGTGGCTGAGGATAGAGACTCAAAGATATGACGTCCGTGTGCCAGAAGCATATGGAGGCAGAATAAAGCAGCGGCGGGAGGATCGTCCTGCAGCCTCTCGCAGGATCAAGGTTTCAGACCGAGCGCTGAGATGTCCTTCAGCAGGACCCTGAACGCAACACTGCCTGCTAACATCTGTTCTGAACTATGGCACGATGGCAGCTATGAAAACTGGATTTGAAATTCAGTATTTTGTTCATGTTGGCGAGTGAGAAAGTCTGAACAGAGACGATCTAAAAGTCTGTGAGACACAGAAAATATCACAGGAAACCATCACCATCATCACAGTTCACAGCCCGCTGCGCTCGAAGGCAGCATCAAGCCTTCAGTGTCTCAGGGGAGCTGCGTGACGTCTGATGAACGTCCTCAAGTGATGTCACTCGAGTCAGCCTCCTCAGTGATGTCACTCAAGTCAGCATCCTCAAGTGATGTCACTCGAGTCAGCCTCCTCAAGTGATGTCACTCGAGTCAGTGTCATTGTCAACATGTTTGAAACTGAAACAAATGTGATGGTGTGGAGTTAGAGAGACGTGAGCTGAGCAGACATCTGCAGCAGCTGCAGGCTACATTAGCCGCTGCTAGCATAAAACACCACAATGACCTATGACCGAACTCTCTGCAGGCATGTTGCACTGTGGGTAATGTAGGCGCCAGCTCTTGAAAAACACATATGTCTGGTTCTATTTCGATCCTGTTAGTTTTAAACTGTCCATCAGGAATAACGTCACAGGAGTGCGATGCTAATCAGGCGTCTGTCCACCGGCAGCCTCATCCAGTCCTGCTGACAGGCTGCTGCTGTCCCCCTGCTGTGACCTCCTGACGGAGCGTAATAAAGCAGACTGTAGAGGAAATGGCTGGAAAACGACATGATTACATGAGCTTATTAAACTAACATTAACTGACATCGTACACATTCTTTATCGGCGCAGACCGGATGATTAAAGCCGTGAACCGAGCTGAAAGCGTTAATGGACATGTTTGTCCTCTGCTGGTGAGAAGCTCCTAAAATCAGTGAAATTAGCTCCTGCCTCATTTTGTGGTTTCTGTGGTTGCTATGGTGACGTGGCGAGTCACTTTGGAGATGATGGAGGTGGCTGCAGCAGCAGCCTCTCACCAAGTGCTGTTAAAGCATTTGCAGAGCTCTGATTGGCTCGGCTGTTTGTCCTACCTGGTCAAACCAGACCAGATTCACTCAGTAAAAACATGTGGACAGCGATGCATGCTGGGAAGAAAATCACAAACGTCTTCATAAATCAAAGCTTCTGCAGCGTCACAGATTGATGTACAACAGTGGAAACAAGGCGGGTCGTCTCAACATCTGTCCCCAAAAGCAGTACATCACTAACCCATTTGCCGCATTGTAGATTTTGTCTACTTCAGTCTCCGCCTCCTCTGCCTCCTCCAGAGGGAGGACGAAGATGGAGATGAGAAAATGTGCCCACTCAACCCCTCTGGGAGCACAGAGCACTGCAAAGAGTGAGATGAAGTGATAGAAGACGAAATGGAAAAAGGGAAGAGACAGCAAAACCGAGATTGGAAGGGACAGACGAACGAGGAAAGTGCACCGTCCTGCCGTTTGTCCAGGAAGACGTCCATCAGCTGACTGCAGCCATCAGCTGATGATCTGACGCCTGCTGTTATTATTGGATTCATCTTTCAGCATCACACACACTGATCGTTATCACGTCACTCAAAGCGTCTGCGGAGCTGAAACATCGTTTGTAGGAAAACAAGTGTCTTCACACGAGTCCCGACGGGCTGACGGGCTGCGGGAAAACGCCAACAGGAAGTTCTTCATTAAAACATGCCGTCGCAGCAGAGCTCTGACACCTCGAACAACAGTTTGTCCTGGAGAGCCAGAACCTGGAGCCAACTGCACCAGATGCTCTTCATCTAGTTTAAAGCTCTTTATCGCATCACTGCATCAGGAGCTGCTCTGCTAAATATTCACATCAGCGAACGTCCAGGTGTAACTGCTGCACACCTGACCGAACAAAGGTAACGCTAGCATGCTAAGATGTTGTCAGGTAACATAAACAACATCAACATGAATACTGTGCTGTACTTTAATGGACTGTCAGTAAACTTTAATGTTATTTGACCTCTAAAACTTTATTTTTGGAGATTATTTTACAGCTTCCTGTTTACACAGCTGATTTCTTTTGCACAGGTGTACCAGTGAAAAGGTGTGGCACAGCTGGAATATCCAAACAATGGCAGGAGCAGGACTTTTAGTGCTTCTTTCCTTATTTATGATGATCGAATACCCGATCAAACTTTCTGCCCGTCGTTGTTTGTGTTGCACCTTGTTCCTTAGTGACATTTCACCTAAATATTCATGTTTTAAACTGCTGGAATCATGACGTGATGATTACACGCTGATGATAACACACTCACCTTTATCAGGTTCCATAGATGGAAACTACAGATGGAAATGTAGAAGAAACTACAAAACATGACCATGTGACTGAGGAGTAAAGCTGCAGGGCTGATGAGGAAAGTGGGAACAGGTGTGTACATGGGAGGGGGTGTCAGGTGAGGCAGGAGGAAGTGGGAGTGAGACCGAGGACACCTGGTGGACAGCGAGAGGACGGCAGGTCTGAGGTCTTCTGAGACGGCTGTGGATGAGTGAGGCTGAAGGGAGGGACAGAGGACGGAGGCATTTCTGTGTGCGCTGTTTCTATACACAGACACATAGAAGTAGATACATAAATACATAAACTATGGTGTGTGTGTGTGTGTGTGTGTGTGTGTGTGTGTAGAACTGAATATCTCCCTTGTAAATATTATATTTCTTCTTTTAGTGTCATTCTTATATATTCTGCTCTATTTGACTGCTTAATAAAATACTGATTTATTCTGATTTAAAGTATTTGAGTAGTAGTATTAGTACATTTTCTGTGTACAGATGATGCTCACGATTAGTTAAAGAGTTGTTTATAAGTAAATAATCAATTTCACGTTGATCACAAAGACACAGACATGACATAAGTCACTTGCAGCTAACGGCCTTAAATCCACGGTTCTATTTTGTCCATCTGGGACGGACGTCCTGTCTTTAACTGGCTGAAAGCTGCTGGCTGATGTGACACACGTGCAGACAAACCTTTCCGCTGTGTAATAGTGTGAGACACGTACTAAACAGAGACAAGAGTTTATGGAGTCTGGGCACTGATCCACACAACAACACAGCGGAGCAGAACTGTGCCAGCAGGGAGCCGAGCAGGCGTCACGTTCACAGCCAAACAGACAGAAAACACTCAGATCCGCCGTTCAGACTGCTGAGACGAACCTGAGAGCTGCAGCGAGTCCGCTCATCTTTCATCTCAACCCATCTGCTTCAGTTTTCAGCTCCACGGTTCCCCGAACAGGACTCGGCTCGGCGGAGACGCCCATTGGCTGGGAGTTAAAGGACATTTTTGGAAACGCTCTGGGAAGGCGTCTGACCCCGAGTTCCTCCCGTCTGTGACCTCAGCGACCTTTGTGTTACTCCGACTCCTTCGTGCAGCGTTCAAGCGTTCAAATCAAGACGAGCAACATTCGTCTCAAGTGCAATACAACACACGGCACTGGTAAAGAATACTGGCAGTGGTATTTCTTCTGGGCAGTAGTAGTTTTATGGCATTTAGTACTTTCATAATCTGGACATAATGTACATGTACACATTATTTTCTATTGCAGTCCTGTAAACTTTGTTATCTTGACTTCTGGGCCACTGTTTTTGCTTTTTGTAATACTTGTTGACTGTAATGAATTCATCTCCCAGGTGTGGGATCAATAAAGTCTTATCTTATCTTATCTTATCTTATCTTCAGGAGCTCACAGATGTTCAGTATTTGTTCAGACTGCTGCAGCGTGCCAGAGGCTAACACAGTGAACCCAACAAACATCCACAGAAGAAGGCAAATAAACATTTTTCATCCCAGCAGACTACAGAAATTAAAGATGTAAATCATCATTCAGCTTCTCCTCAAAGGTCTGCAGTGACAACGCTGAGTCAGCGAATCACGGAGGTCAAAGACAGACAGATCCAGACCGGACTGTGAGCCCTCGCAGTTTGAACTCATGCCACTGCGGCATCGTTGGAAAGCAAAGACTCTTCTGATTCCATTGATGAAAACACTTTGAAGATACAGCAGGGGCAACAAATGACAACAAACAAACGATTTAAAAAAAAAAAAAGGAGGCAACTCATCGAAATGCAGAGATCAAAACACTCATGAAGATCCAATCAGTCAAATATTTAGTCCAAAAATGATCCACAGAAGGCTGGTTTACACTGTACTGGAAGCGTAGCCGTCATGGCCGCTGCACGCTGACCTCCTGCTTGACACCTCAAACTCCACGAGAGGAAGGAGCTCAGTCTCCTCTTCCGTACAGATTGTAAATACTTCAGTTTAACCTCCTATTCATCAGGAGCATCTGACAGCTACGACGTGCGATGGAGGAGCCTCCACTCCAACACCACCGTACAATCAGAGTGTTTCTGCAGCTCCGACAACTGCAACAGAGTGACGCATCTTCTCTCTAGATGATCACATCATGTCGTTCTCCAGTCAAACTTTAATCACATTGATGAAGTTTAGACACTTCATTGTTTTCAATCAGGACTTCTGGTTACTGCGACCGAGATTAAAACTAAGTTGCATCAGATTTAGCAGCTCCAGGCGTCTTTTTTTTTTTCATGTCAGAAACATATTTAATCAACGTTCAGCTCAGATCAGCAGATTCACAACATTCAAAGACTTGATTCACTCAACAGATGACTGAACGAGAGCTTCACAATCAACAACATAAAGCCAATGTAGCCGATGGAGGACAGCGTGAGGTTTCCCCTTCAGATGACGCCTGAATGCAGCATTTAAACATGTTCACAGTGGCTGGGACTTTACAGCTTCCACTTCACCTGCATGTCCAGGAGCTCACCTGGCACAGGTCTGGTTAGAACAAGTCACAGTGCTGACCACTGACCACACAACCCATCATCATCATCATCGTCATCATCGTCATCATCGTCATCATCATCATCATTATCACCATCATTCTGAGAGGAAGAGCTGACCACAGTAACACAGTGATCTGCTCAGACTGAAACCACTGAATTTTTCTGAAATACAAACAATTAATTAGAAGAGATTATTAAAAATCTGGAATCACTGAGGCAAAACGACCACGTGACCACAACCATGACAACAAACCCAGAACCATTAAAACCACAGCCTGCCACGAAACACCACGAGGAGCCCCAACGATCCACTTGAGTGATCAGCGCTGAGGTGAAGTCAGCTGCGTTGAATCCACTCACCTCCGGTTCCGGTCTGACGCTTCGTCCCACGCGGGATCACAGACTGCGGGACGGGAGCGCTCAGCGATCCGCCGGAGCTCTGCGGCGTCAAGACCCAAAGAGTGAGACGATCTGTTTCCGCTCCGGACTTTCAGAATAAAGCAGCGGAACAAGAACCGGGAGTTATTTCAGTCGGACACTTTCATAATAAAATACTACTTGATAAGCAATAAACAACGTGAGCTGGAAGTAACTAAGTACATTCACTGAAGTACTGTACTGAAGGACGAGTTTGAGGTACTTGTACTTGAGTATTTCCACCTCCTGTTACTTTCTACTTTTACTCCAGAACATTTATCTGATAACTTCATTTACTCTGCAGATTCAGATTAATAATACAAAATATAATCAACAAATGAATTACTGTGTAATATAATCAATACAGGCCAATAATAAAATCAATCAAAACATGACCTGATCACTGACGTTTCTGAAGATTTATCACTTTCTAATATTGTTCTAACTTGGTGCGTTATCCAGTTCAGGCTTCAGTCTGTGTGCAGAGACAATAGACAGACACAGGCTGGTCAACAGCCTCTAAATCCCACTGCAGTTTAATCTGAAGGAAAAGATTTAGCCAGATTAAGAGTGAAATTGTTTCCTATAAACAGTTCCTCTT
The DNA here is from genome assembly GCF_051107435.1 of Chaetodon auriga. Classification (NCBI taxonomy): domain Eukaryota; kingdom Metazoa; phylum Chordata; class Actinopteri; order Chaetodontiformes; family Chaetodontidae; genus Chaetodon; species Chaetodon auriga. The sequence continues at coordinate 32,215,843 of NC_135074.1, read as the reverse complement.
GACAGTTTCCGTGGGGATTACAGCCGTCCTGTATTCACACTGAATCCTCTTATGACACCCTGCTGTGAAAAAGAGAAAACACTCGCTCCTATTGGACGAGCAACATTCCCAACAACAGGTTTTTCTCCAGGTGTTGGACTGCACACACCCGACAGACTCAATGAAAGATGGCACCATCACCCCCGTCTGTCTCCACCCGGGGCGTTTAAGGAAAGCCTGCAGGACCCGACACACTCGCAGCATGTTTGTCACACAGCGTGACCCTGACCTCCGTCCCTCCACCCGTCTTTCCTCCTCTTTGTGTGGAGCGTTTGGAAGGACCGACGGCACATAAACATGTTTTGTTGTTTCTGCTTTGTGCTGAAAAGGAGCAGCAGCCTGCGTCGCTGTCCACTTCTTCTTCTGTAATTGACCAAATCTGCCAGCCGCTGTCCGCTGCTGCTGAGAGATAGGCCTTTATTGTTTTCTTTTGAGGGATAAATCTGTCTCCTTCTGCTCGCTTAAACCACTTTAGAAACTCTGATGTCTTCTTTATCTTCAGTAATAAAGTCGGGGAGGCCTGAGCGAGCGGGTCCACGTCAGCCACAGAGAGGCTGAAGCAGCACATTCTCTGAGAAACAGACAATTACAGGCTTTAGATACCAAGGTACAGTGTTTGTCTGTTAAACTACGCTGCTTTGAACGCAGGGTTTATACTTTACACTCCTGCTTTATGTGTTGCATCGTAAAACAAACTGTACATTTTGCTAATTTAATTTCTTAAAAGTCACTTTGAACTCATTTGCATTCAGAGATTGCAACAAAAACTTTATCAACATAATGAGGAAACGTTCGTATTCAAAGCACCTGACATATTTACATCTATTTGTTGGCCCGTGAGAGGCTCCTGTGGGCCTGTTGGAGGTTCGGTGCCTTGCTCGAGAGCACCTCAGTGGTGACGATGAGGGAGAAAACTTCATTCAAAATCCCACTGACATTTTCAGGAGCACACCAAACTAAAAGTCCAGCCATAGATCTCAGCAGTATGTCAGATGCTTCACTCCACTCCAGTTTCTGTTTTTAGCAGCCTTTGACAAACACGTCCCATGAGCCCGCAGACCATCACGGGTTAAAGGTCACAGCTCCACAGAAGCAGTGACGCCATGATGCCGAGTGGCTGCTCCAGCTTGTTTCCTGCAGCGGAAACACTTTAACTCTCTTTTACACACAAATACAGATTCGACTAAAAAAAACAAGACAAACTGACAGAAACAGGCTGAAGTTGTGCTCGTGTGTGCTTCAAAGTCTGAGGAGCTTAAAGCGGGCTGACGTCGTCGTCCTCCTGATGCTGCTGCACTGACTCCTGGGCGGCGTGCAGCACCGCTGTGCACCCTGAGGCGACTGAAGACGCACTTTGGTAGTTTTGTATCTGTTAGCAAACAGCTGGCTGCAGACAAACAGAGCAGCAGCTGCGCCCCCCCCCTCGACAAACTGAGCCCCCACGCAGAGAGACGACGCTCCCTCTGCTCTCAACCATGACGGTGCAGCACAAACCGACCGGCGTGTGTCTCTGACAGTGCTGCGAGGTCGTGTTGATGACCTTCTGGCCTTCAAAAGTCGCTCTCTGTCCTGGACTTTGTTTTGGAACGAAACCTTCCTGCCCTGTGGCGTTCAAATGCTAAACAAAGCCTCCAGCAAACACATTCAGCTCCCGACGATAAAAAGCATCATTTTTCAGCCAGGAGAGCAAATGCCAAAACATCCCCAGTGTTTAGCCTGATGGCTGGTTTGTTTCAGGCAGACGTGAACAGCACCAGCTGGGAGCAGCACCACGAGGAGGAGGAAGGTGCTTTATTATCTACATACTGTTAAACGTCCATCAAAGAGCAGCTACTCTACAATCTGTGAGAGTGTGTCTTCATTAATAATTATAATTACTGCAGGGATGACGAACGTTTACAGAAACAAGCTGGATTCATTGAACGCCACCATGAAGAGGTGGACTGACACAAGAACGAACTGCAAAGAAGAAAAATCACTGAAAGCATCAGTGACGTTTCAGTTCCAAGTTAATAATGTGTAAAATAAAATATTCAAACTGAGCTTTTGTCTGTCTACTAATCAGGTTGTCCTTTCATGAACTTCAGTGTCATGTTACACAGAATGCAGCTATTATATTTTGGGCAAATATATTCATATTGAAGGTATCTACAGCTATATTTTGGCTATTTATTTCAATATTGAGGCCATTTACTGTACTCACCACTTCAAATAGTGTGAAATAAATCTATTAACACTGAATTCCTCCATTTGAGGCAACTGAGCTTTAAGAAACAGACAAAAGAGGCCGATCGCCATGTTCACAATTTCATTGGCTATTCGAAGTGCCAGTCATCTACAAAACCAACTGTGATTGGCTCAATATTCACAGAAAAAAGGGCCGTTCTGTTATTGGCTTCTCTGGTTGCTAGGCTTCATTTGGCAGAATGTGATTGGTCCAAAGAGGTGTCACATGAACTGGAGCCAAGATGGCGCCTGTCTGTGTATATCTATAGAAGTTATAATGTGGAAACCACAGTAGACAAGCAGAGGATGAACATTTCACTAAATTGAAGGGAAAAAACATCTTTCTGTGGATTATTATCATGTTTTGGATTGAATATTTTTTCTGAATTGGGTTTTCTGGACCTTTGTGGATGTTTCAGATCGTTTTTGGACTTGTGACCCGTGGATCCGACGTCAGTGGTGAGTTGTCTCAACTCTTCTTCACTTTTAAAAGCGGTTGTTTGTCTGCTGTTTACTGATCCTGCTGTGATTGTATCTTGAAATGGTTCGATTCAATCGCTTCACATGACTCTTAGCTTTCTCGCACTGCTAAATATTAATATAAACGTGAACGTAGCGTTTGCGGACATAGACAAGACGGAAAATACGCAACAAAAAATGATCGTGTGGCCCACAGGGGGGACGTAGGACCCGTTTCAGTTAACCAATGAGGTTGAAGTCTGCTGCTATCTGATGTTCCACCAACCGAAATACTATTTTAACGCTAACTAACGCCAGAAATCGTAACTTACCATGAAGCTGCTCTGGAGGACGAAACGCTCCTCTGCTCCCTGAATGCAGTCTCATGTTGCCTTCAGGGCACATCGGAATTACGTGTTTTGCAGAAATACCATTGTCATTAACACCCAAGCTGCATCCACGTCGTAAACATGGGAATCTTTTCTGTTATGACCCTCTCTTAATACTTTTATCCCACAACATTTATTTGATAACTTTATTTACTTTGCAGCTTCAAATAATAAAAAATGTCATCAGAAGATACATTTTTATCAATTTTCAAAAGTTAAAGTAAGATTTTATTGATCTCTGGGGGGAATCCCACAAACTGCCAGCAGTACTTAAAGTACTTCAAATGAGCTCCACATTCACCAGCTGCAACATTAAACTGGCAATAATTCTAATCGAATATTATTCTGAAATAGGCTGTTTGGGATAATAAGTAATTTTACTTTTGGTGCTTTATGTAAACGAAGTCCAGCTTCCAGCGGCAGAGTCGGACACACTGCACTCCCGTTCATCCACACCCTCACTTTCCAACATGAACGCACTTCCGTGAGACTCTGGGCTGAAACCTTGTGGATATTTCCTGGTGTTAAAGTGGAAGTTCCACAGTTGATTCAGTGGATTCTCTGCTCTGGGATCTGTTTACGGTCTGTTAAAAACCTGGATTATTGAGTGACTGTGTGAATATTTTCCGACGGTAATGTGACTGGTGGCTGATCACAGAGCTCGTATCAGGCTGCTGTCACTTATCCACAGGCCGTCTTCTCTTTGTTGTCCTCCCAGCTGGCACAGCGTCTCGCATCCCGTAAAGACAGTTTGGGTTTAAAATCATCTTAATGAATCTGATGGTTCTGTTTTAGCTTTCAGCCTCACACAGATCAGAAGACAAAAATAGAAAGACTTTGTTGTCGGCGCTGTGACGTGTTTGGGTTTGTTTGTTAGATTTTGGAGCGATTTCAGCGGTTTGCATCAGAGGTTTGAGAGTTCTGTTTGAGAAAAGTTCCTCTTTTTTGTCTTTATTTAGGTCTCCATCTCACACAGTCTGGTGTGATGTGTCTGCTCTGCACCCCCACACATCTACCTGTCAGTCAAATCACATGTGTGGTTGTGTGTTGTGTGTTGTGCGGCGACACACACAGGAAGTCTGGTGTGTCTTTGGTTCTCTTTAGTTTTTCAGTAGTTGTAGCAGCAGTAGTTTTACGTTTCCTTAATAAAGCCTGGAAGGTCTGACTGGCAGCCATGATAACACTGATTGAAATCTCAAAGGATGCTTCTGTTTCCTCTTTGCTGCATCCATGTTTCTCTCACCTCCTGAGACACACGAGCAGCAAGAGGAAGATGAGGAAAACACGAGGAAGCATGTTTTTAGACAAATGAGACGTGTTTTCATTCAGCCTCTCTGATCAGCTGTCAGCGGTGATGGGACAGGTATTCTTTTACTCCGATACGGACCGATCCATCCGACTCACCTGTGCGTCTCTCACAGTGGATCAAAGCGACTTCAGGTACGCTTCGGTCAGTTTTACATGACTGATAAAGCCACAGTTTCCACAGAAACAAGATGCTGTTAGAGCAGAGATTAGTGCTGAAAAACCAATCGATCAATGAGCTGATCACGAGAAAATGAACTAGCAATGATTTGATGGCTGAAGTCATTTATTTAACACTCACTGGTTCCAGCCTGTTGAGTGTGAGGATTCGCTGTTTTTCTCTGTTTTAATGGATTCAAAATGGAATATCTTTGGGTTTTGGATTCATAGTTACACAAATAATCTGAAGATGTCAACATGGACTTTTATGAGGATTTTAATCTGTGAAAAAAAAAGCTAAGTTTTAAAACAGACCATGTCTCGTCACACATAAAATCATCCAGTTTGTATCAAATGCAGTGAACTGATGCAAAGATCCCTTTGAGGAACCTCAGCAGCCAATAATAAAGCAAAGCATCGGTCAAATAATCAAAGCTTCTTATTACTAAAACCACAAAGTTCCAGGAAAAAGCCACAGGTCACAGCTCATATACTCCATCGCCCCAGTTTATAGACCGATCCGAGGGCTCACATCGCCACTGAGTGTCCAGCCGTCACTGTCAGCACAGACTCGGGCTCCTTCCTGTTCTTCCTCTTCGGCCTGGGTGAGAACTTTTCCTCCAGATTAAATGTGCACCATCCAGGAACCTGATTTCCAGCTCTGGGTCCTGGATCTGGTGGTCCCGTACGGCCTGGTGGTTCTGCTGTCACCTGCAGCGTAGGCCAGGCTGTGCAGTTTCCTTTAGCTGCGGTGTCTCTGCCGCAGACATCCCACTTTGCAGCAGTGCAAGCTCTTCATCGCTCATCAGGCAGTATTAAAGAAAAACACTGAGAGACTTCAGCTCATTCAAAGCAGCAGAAACAAGAGCAGAGAGCACATTAGTCCAGTTTTAGTCGCTCTGCGCTGCTTCCTGTAACATTCACAATCGATTTTAAGGTCCTCCTGCTCGTACACAAAGATCTTAATGGGCGAGGAGCGAAGCTGCGTCACTCAGTCCCCTCTTCATCGTTGGCCTTGAAGAACACTGTGATCATCTGCTGCTTCCTATAAATACATGATGCACTTTGACTGAAGCTCCACAAAAACACCAGTGAGACCTTCGTGTCATAATGTATCCGTGGATCGAAGACACACACACACACACACACACACACACACACACACACACACACACACACACACTGTTCATCACTTCAGAGGACATTACACTGCCTAATCCCAACCCATTTCCAGGAGTCTTACCTTAACCTTAATCTTAATCTTAACCTTAACCTCCAAGTCTTCTGCCTGAAATTGAATAATTTGATGTGTCTGACACTGAAAACAGAAGCGAGTCCCCACAATGTGACTGTGTAAAAACTTTCATGTCCCCACAACACGAGCAATACACACACACACACACACACACACACACACACACACACACACACACACACAGAAATGGTCCGCTGCCATTCATAAGTCACAGTGTAATTGTGGCCTCCTGGCTGGCTGCTGTAGATGAATGCTTCTACCCGGAGAGAAAACAAGATTGTGAATCCGTGTTAATATTATCCAGCTGGGTGAAACTGAAACCAATCATTCTTTTTTTCTCTCCTCCACACCAATCGTGTCTCATCACACTGTGAAGGGAAACGTTGCTGCTGCTAAATCGATGGTTTCTGAGGAGTGGGAGAAACTTTAAAATAGGACTCCATGTCTGCACAGCGGCTTTGAGAGGATCAACACCAGAAAGCTGAGTATGGTTCAATCCTTCAAACCAGTGGAAAACAACAGATTAGACAAAGCAAACAGAGACTGGATTTATTCTTTATCGTTCATACTTTCAAAGATACGTTGAAGTTACCCACCTGTACCACACGTCACAGGCTGCTGCTGAGCATCGTACCGACTGTGGGCTCATCGTGCGGCTGAATACAGCAGTTTAATACCAACAGATTAAAAAAATAAAGTACCTTTTGCAACCAATGTCATTGTTTAGAGGCCAGACGCTGCTGTCTGAATGTATGGCCATGTTAAGATAAGATAAGGTAAATAACACTTTATTAATCCTCCGTAGGGAAGTTAGGGTGTTACAGGCAGCAGAGATAGAGTCAGGAGTATAAAAAGGCACAGAAGGAATGAAAATACAGAAAAGAAAATAATAAACGATCAGCTGTATATATACACATTCAATACAAAAAGAAAGAAAACTGCACATCGAAAGTGATCGAAACACACTGCAGCTGGTACGTCGATGAGGTCCAGTGTTTTCCTCTGTTGCACTCTGTATTTAAAATAATATGTGTATGCATAGGCTTGGTATGAAAATGGTAAAAAAAAATACTGTGTGTGATTTTACACAAGATGCTGCATGAACGTAATGTGAAGATGCTGAAACAGAAAGTCACACAGTGGTGAATGTAAACACAGTGCGACGTTCATGCTAGAGTTAGCCGTGGATGCTAACATTTACACCTTACAGTTTCATTCGTTCCTCATGATTCTCTTGTGTCTCACTGAACTTCTTAAGCTGTGATCAGTCAGCTGATGCGATCGGCTGCCGGCTCGTCTCGTCTGTATCGTGGTGATGTCATAACGTGTGGTCAGAGCAGTGTGAGGATCACAGACACACTGCTGCCTGTGGTGTTCCTGAACATACACCTCCAGATCCACAGAGGTTAGCCTGAGCCTCACCCTCCCATTAGACCCCCCCCATTACAGATTCACTGTCTGCACACATGGACTCAGTGTTTACTGGATGACAGGGCTGATCACTGACTTCATCGTTCTGTCGCCTCGTGTTTGAAGAAAAAACTGATGCAAACCTCTGAAATCAAACAAACATACCACCGGTGATCAGCGGATGCATCGGCCTGATCGCCGCTGTGCTCTGTTTCAGCTGACTCTTAAACAACAGCGCTGGCTTCATTCTGAGGTCTTACTGCTTGAACTCACAGTGAAACAGTCAGACTAAGGATTTTTTCCCTCTGTGCTTAAAATGTTCACAGACGTCACGTCGTCGTTTCACATTCGATGCAGAGCGCCGAGCAAAATGGCTGACGGTGCAGAAACTGGGCCCTCCAGGACTCTCAGTCGATCCTCGGATCAAACAATTAGTACAAACATTTAACTGGGACCACGCGGGCCGTCCGCGGCATCAATCCCTATTGATTTTACTAATGTGGTTTCTGTAAGGCCGGTGGTGACAGAGCCACTCCGGCTCAGCGCTCATTATGGACGCTGGTCATCGATTGTGGTAAACAACAGACTAAAGGTAGATAATTGAGCAACGAGCCAGGTGAGGCTTCGCTCCTCTGTGGTTAAACGAGACGAGAAAACAACTCCCGGCGTCAGGGAATAGATGGAACAGAGTATCTGTTGGCGCTCATAATGAAACTGTGATAATAGCAAATAGAGTTTCACCTGCACTGGCCAATCAGCGAGCTGATTTCAGAGTGGACGGTCTGACTGTGATGGGTGCTGTTTGTCCTTCTTATTGTCTGACTCAGTCCTGCAAACACTCACTGCAGCTCCAAATGTGGATTCATCCGCCACTGAAAATAGTCCCAACAAATGCTCTATTTCCTGTTTGTCTGATAAAAACTACAGCGAGCAGCTGTTTGAGGAAGTTAACTGTTTCCTTTGCATTTGATTGATGTCTTCAGTAGGAACCAATGGGCTGAAGGCCACAGACAGGAAGTCAGACACAGACAGATTAACTCATTGGTCTCTTCATGGGATTTGTTGACAATCATGAAAAACAGAGTAGCTCCAGCTTTCATCCCTTCGGAGCCGAGAGGTCCAGATAACAAGTGCCATGATGCTGATTTAAGACTCACTGTGCTCACTGTGTTTTTATGGGGTTGCATGTCTTTATCAGATCAACATTACTGGTCTGCACCCTGTGGACCGCCCTCTCCACCACTACTAAAACTGCCATTATATATGTATCGTCAGCAGAATGTACTTCGAGTCAAAGTACTCACAGTGCAGTACGGTGTTCCTGTCAGAGTGTCTGTGGATTCATGTTCCTGCTGCGTTCATGTGTTTGCTGCGTTTTACTGCAGTCGATGTTTCAGCTTGAGCTCACTGAGCTCCTTTATGTCCTGTTAGGTATGAAGTGGCATGAAATGGAAACACTGAAATACAAGTATGTCAAAACTGTAAGTACAGAAAATATGCGTGTTTTTGCTGCTCCTGTCTCGTATTATTCCTGATTTTTCTGTGCAACGAGCCTCTTGTGTTTTCTGAGTTGTTTCTTAATTATCTTTGTGTTTCATTCATCTCGCTGTGAAATGAGCATTAATTAGTTTTTAAATGTGTTCTCTCAGTAAACTCCACTGAAACCAGTTTAACCTCAGCTGTGCTTCATGTCACGCCGTTCGTTTTCATCTACTCAAAGATTTGACGTCATTTCCTGTTGTTGTCGTTATTTGGTGTTTCACAGCATTCACCTGTTCATGAAACGCGCGCGCACACCTGTGTGAGCAGGTTACAGTGATGTCAGCTCCGCGTGCAGCGCGGTGAGGCGCGCGCTCTGTCTCTTTAACGGGCAGACCCCAGATCAGGTCCAGGGCCTCGCGCTCCGCCCCGCGCGAACCCGAGTGCGTCAACTTTGTTTGTCGGACCTCAGTTTTCTCTCGGTGTGTTCATGACATGGTGAGTAACGGTTTTCTCTGCTCAGAGTTGCCGTGCGTCGGAAGGAAAAGTTAGAGAGGAAGTGAGGAAGTGCATGGCTTTAAAAGGAAAAGGGAAAAGGAAAAAGGAAACTGCAGGAAAAGTGTGATTGAGGCCAGAAAACATGTCAACAGTGAGGTTCAGCTCAGCGGTAAAAACCAGCGTTTTGTGAACGCAGTCTGGTGCGTTTGGTTTGATTCAGGCTGCAGAGCGCAGTGAGAGGCTGCTGACCGGAAACACTCCGCACAACGTCTCACACAGTTTCCGTGAAGATGACAGACTTGAGCTTCACCTGCTGACTGAACAGATTCGTTTTCTCTGCTGAACCCTGAGACGCTTTCAGTCCCTTTAACGCTTCACTTCCATCCTGTCCGCTCATTGTCCAGCACTCTTTCCTGTGTGTGTGTGTGTGTGTGTGTGTGTGTATGCGTATGCGTGTGTCGCTGTGTGTGTGGGGGGGTCAGTGGTGGAGGAAGTATTCAGATCCTTACTTAAGTAAAACTACGAATACCACACTGAAAACACTCCACAAGTAAAAAGTCAATACTTAACTGCAGTGAAGTAAAAAAGTATTATTAGAAAAGTACTTCAAGTAGGAGATTATTCATGTTCCCTCTGTGTTTTTCTCTTCTATCTGCTGTTTGTGGATTAATATTACTGCTGCATTCATGTTGTGTTTTACTGCTGTTGGTGTTCAAGGCCGACTTTCATCAATCATTAATCTTTAATCTTACATAATCGTTGGAACGATACGATGGAATGTCGGATCTGATCTCAGCTCAGCTGTTTTCTGCTTCCTGTCTCAGAGTGAAGATGAATGAGGATGCGTTCGAGGTCCCGGAGAGGACCGAGTACCGCTACCTGGTGCAGGAGGAGGACGAGGAGGAGGTGCAGTACGTGCGGCACAGACACTACATCAACCCCCTGCTGGTGCTCTCCAGACGCTGCATCTTCCTCATCTGCCTCAGCGTCATGGCTCTGCTCTCGCTCGCCACCTACCTGGGCTACGTGGCCCAGACGCTGCCGCCGGGCCTCGCGCAGGTGTCCACGCACTGCGGGGAGTTCAGAGGACGACACGTGAGTTAATGCGGAGGGACGGGCTCCAGCTGTCTTCATGTACTGTCCATCAGCTGCACACGTGTCCTCAGTTTAAGTCACAGCATGTTCAGCCCGTCATCGATACCTCAGTCCGACCTCAGAGTTAGTCCACAGTTAAACTCAGCGCGTCGTCTTTTAGCACAGACTCATTTGGCTGGTTTGATTGGAGCACAGGTGAACTGTACCTCCTGGTTTTAACCCCCCCGAGCTTTTCTGAACACATCAGCTGTGCGTTCAGGAGCTCGTTACGCAGAATTTAACTCAGGAGCTCGTCGTGAAAATCGTTTTGCTGAATGCTTTATTTCGGATGCACTGAGCTGGAAGTGAAGCACATTCATGCATCATGTTTGTGAAGTTTATCACAGCGGATACAAAAACACCAGCAGACGAACACAAACCATCAGACTTCACCACGTTAGTCATTTATTCAATAAATATTCTCTGGTTCAGATCCTCAGATGTTTAGATTTGCTGCTCGTCTCTGTTTTGTGAACTCAACGTCTTTGAGTTTTGGGCCGTTGGTTTAAATCTTTGTGTCGTTTTATAGACGGACGGATCAATAATGAGGTTTCCTGTTAGCTTCAGCTGTGCTCTGCAGACAGGTGGTAGAACGTCACACTGTAGACCTTCTTCATCGAAGACATCTGACATGTCGGCAGAAGAAGCACAGGTGTGATTAATGAAGTGACCGTTGACTGCATTCCATTTAGCTGCTTCAGCATCAGGGTGGTCCTGGTCCTGGTCCTGGTCCTGGTCCTGGTCGTGCTGGTTTACAGGGACACAAAGGCTCCATTTCACATTTAGTCGAGTTTTTAAGTACAATTTTGAAGTACTTCTACTTTATTTGAGTATTACTTCTGCTCCACTATGTTTATTTAATAGAACTAACTTTGCAGATTCAGATTCATAAAACAAAATACAAATAAAAAAGGACATTTTGATGTTATATTATAGGTTTATATAAAACTTTATTGATCCTCAGGGGAAATTCACAAACCTCACAGCAGCACAGAAAGTCAATAAGATGAGCTCCACCTTTACCAGCTGACACATTAAAGTGACGAATCCATCAGTAGTTACCAATAATAATCATTTTTGTCTTTTAAGAGAGTTTTTCTGCTCTGTGCTGTGACTGAACAGCCTCAAGTGGCCGTTTGAGGAACTGCAGCTTTGGCTTCATTTCTCAGTCCTGAACGTTTCTGCTGAAAAAACAAATAATCAATGTTCTCCAATGAGGATTGGTCCTGTAAATACTGAAAGCAGTGTGTGTGTGTGTGTGTGTGTGTGTGTGTGTGTGTGTTATTTAATGCCACCTTTGAATCCTTCTTTTGCAGAAGAACGGAGCCTTCTCCTTTAAGGGGATGCCGTACGCCGCTCCGCCCGTCGGTAACCTGCGTTGGGCTCCTCCGGCCGAACCGCTGTGCAGGAGCCAGGTCACCGACGCCGGCCGCTTCCGCAGCATGTGTCCTCAGGTGCGGCCGCTGTCGAGCACGGGGAAGGTGATGGGCCAGGAGGACTGCCTCTTCATCAACGTGTGGACGCCCACGCTGCAGCCTGACGCCAAGCTGCCCGTCATGGTCTGGATCCACGGAGGATACCTGCACATGCTCAGCGGAGGAGAGCAGGACTACTCGCCCACGGAGAAGCTCGCCGCCAACACGGGAATGGTTTACGTCAGCTTCAACTACAGACTCAACGCCTTCGGCTTCCTGGCGCTGGAGATGCTGAGAGAAGGTTCTCCAAAGAACACCTCAGGTCAGTCGGCGAGGCACATGTAGCCTCCCTCCCGACGATGATCTCAATGCTGCTGTGAAGTGGGATGAGCGAGCATCAGCAAGTGATGTGAGCGGCTGAGACAGCTGTCAATCAAGCTGAAGTGCCCCCAGACGCCCCCCTCTTAATGAAAAACTTCTGTAACGAGATTGTGGCTCTTTTTAGACCCTAAACAGTCAAATTTCTCTGTGTTCATGTACCAAAGGATCGATCCAAGGTTTAGCTCCCACAGAAAACTCTACCTGTCTGCGTACTGCCACGAGCTCTGCACATATTAAAACACCAAACAGCAGATCTTAGCTGCAGTTTATGCAACCTTTCTCTCCCTGTTGGTCATCTGTGATAATCTGAGAAACATCCCCCAAAGAGTCAGCGGAGCTTTGAGCTAAATGCTAACATTAGCATGCTAACATGCTCGCAATGGTACTGCTAAGATGGTGACTTTTTGAGTTTAGAGTGTTAGCATGCTAACATTTGCTAATTAGCACAATATTCAAAGTACGGCTGAGGTTGACGGGAGTCTCTTTGGTTTTGTAGCAGTTAAAGTAGTTAAAGGAGCAGCAGAGTTCTCCATCCTGAGGGGAGCATGAACATCTGAGGTGAGCTTTAAAACGGACCACATGCTAGCTGCTAGCTACTGGCTAACAGCTACTGAAAAGAAAAGAAGCTTGACTGAAGTCTGACAGCACACCTGTGACATCATTTCCTGTTTGGACAAATAGTGAAGGTCCATGAATTGCTTGCACACATAAACAGTGAAGTGACTGTTGGTGCTGAGACTCATTTTCAGGTTTGTCTTCGAGTCAAATGAAACGCTCAGAGTTTGAATTAACAGCTCTTAAAGTGCTCTGTTAACATCACAGATCAGGATCAAGAAGTCGAGGAGGGAGTTATGGTTGTTGTTCAGCTCCAGAAAGCTTTTAACAGCCTACATCCGACCGTTACAGGACATGGTGTTGTGTTAAAGAAGTCATAATGGGGAGGGAGGCCATTTTCTTGCAAGCTATTTACCACTTAAGCAGACTGTTGAAATATTTATGGCGTTTACATTGTGCTGCCGGTGCAGCTGAAACCCGAAAAGTCCACCTTTCCATTACGATGTGAATACTTAATGAATGTTAATGTGAGCCGGATAGATGGAGCTAATTTGGGAGGCTGGCTCCTCCACCTTAACGTCTGCATCGTCGCACTCTGTGGGACTCAGATTAGCGTGTTGTGAGTCGAGCTGCGTGATGGCTGTTACATAATCCGGATTCGCCCGCTGTGACCTTGATGTGTAATGACCCGTTAAATGAAAGAGCCTCCCGTGACACGATGGCGTGATGGCAGGGCGCGAGTCCTCCTCGTCTTCCTCTTCTCCCGCCACACTTTTCTAATTTTGAGTCTTTGGCCCATTTCCTCGCTCCCTCAGCTTGAAAAGAGTTAAATTTAGTTCGAGCTGCCAGAGCAGCTCCGGCGAGCTGGTTTTGTTTCTGACAGAGAAAATGGGACGCCGGAAACAAGGCCACATCAAAGCAGGCTGCTAATCGATCCCGCCCCCCCTCCACAGGGAACTATGGCTTCATGGACCAGATCGCAGCTCTGAAGTGGGTCCAGAGGAACATCCACGTGTTTGGAGGAGATCCTGGGAAAGTCACCATCTTTGGACAGAGCTCAGGTATGAACATGAGGCGCGTGTGTGCTGTGAAACACAGTCTGTCAGAGCCGCCGTGGAGGTTTTCATGTTCCCCTGCACCACAGCACACACCACAACCATCAGAGAGGAGGTCTGCCTCCTCCCCGAAGGAGTAACCAGCAGAGACACTTTGCTGCATGTGATCACAGGCAGTCACGCTAACGCTTAAACTCCTGTAGCCACATGCTAACGAGCCCGTCAGAACAGAGAACGTGCACGAAAACAAATGTTATAATTAATGTGGATCCCGAGGCAACGCGGGTTTATTTATAGCATGTTTCAAACACGCAGGCGCTTTGAAGGACTGAAGGACTCTGGACTGCGCTCCATCTTTAATGACACTTTGTACTTCGATTGTACTGCATTTCAAAGGGACATGTTGTACTTTTACTTCTCTGCAGTTGTTTGACAGCTTTAGTTACTTTGCAAATCAAGATTTTCTAAACGCAGCACATGAAGAACTTTAGAAATGTGACGCGTTATAAAAACAAACTACCCAGCAGCTGAAACCAGGCGACAGTGATGAAGGTTTGAGTCATTTCTCAAACAAACTGTGAAACGTTTCAGCTTCTCAAACGTGAAGATTTTCAGCTTTAGTTTCTTTTTGTGACGTAAACTGAGTCATTTAGAGGTTTGGACTGAAGCACCAGCACTCTGACGGTCTTCGTCCAGTCCTGACCTGTGTCCCTGCTGTCTCTCTGTGGAAGGTGGGACATCCGTGTGGACCCTCATGATGTCTCCGCTGGCGAAGGGCCTCTTCCACGCGGCGGTGGACATGAGCGGCTCGTACGTCTACAACGCCACGCTGGAGCAGGCCGAGTCCGACAACCTGGCGTTCCTGAGGAAGACGGGCTGCGGAGACGCGACCTGCCTCAGACGTCTGTCCGTCGCACAGGTCCTGCAGGTAGGACACGTCAGCCTGAGTCAACTCTCAGCGAGTTCGGCCGTGAAATCTATCAAAGAGACGGGAGTCATTCAGAAGGATCTAATAAGAGACAGAAACACAGCACAGTCGTTATTCTCTGTTAATGTTTGAGGATTTCATAAAATATCTGATTCGTGACTCGTCTTGTGAGACAGTGAGACACTCTGATAAACTTTAAAATTGCTCCTTCCTGCTGATGGACCGTAATGTCACTGAGCACCTGAATGTTTCTGATTTTACCGTGACAGTTAATGAAGAAACCGGACTCTAAAATTAATGGAAAAAAAATTCAATTTTTGAGTTTTACTCTGAAGCTCCAGAGGCTGAAATCTGCAGCCATAATTTGTTGGAAGTGTTCTGCACCTTCGCTCAGAAAGCCCATTAAGATTTATTAAATAAAAGATCCTCTGCAGAGAAGCAGAAGTAGAGAGATTTTAAAGAGAGCCTCCATTCAACACGTCTCACCATAACCTCAGGACGACTCATGAATAATGTATTTTATGAAATGAAATAACATACGAGCGCAGGCAGTGAAAGGACGAGTCCTGAACTCTGAGGAGTGCGGCAGTCATCAAACTGTATATTACTGTTATTAAGCTTTTAAAATGCCACATTATCCTTCCAGCTGCCGCTCAGGTCCACTCCGCCGAATGCTTGATTTCTGCTTCTCTTGTTTTTATTCAGATGTTTTTCTGCAGTTGTTCCGTGAAATAAGACGAGAGCGAGCTTCATAATTTAGTCTTTAGTTTAGTTTGTTGTGAGACAGTAATGTATTCCAGATTTTCTTCGTCTAATCTCTGAATCTCTGATTTCCTTCTCGTCAACAAACCTGACGAATGTATAAATTAACAGTTCAGCTGATGGATCTTCCTCCTCTGAGCTCCATTAAAACTCATCAGTGAGCCTCACTGTTGTTCCTCCATCACCCTGAACGCACACAAACACTCACCGCAGCACTAAATGTGGATTCATCCACCGCTGAAAATAGTCCCTAACAAACGCTCTGTTTCCTCCTGTTTGACCGATTAAAAAATGAGGCGCTGTTTGAGGAAATGATTGAAGTGTCATTCAAAATCAAGCTCAATTTTTGTGAGGCGGGTTCAAGTTCACAGACGCCACATTTCTATCTTCATCGTCACCCTGATGAGCGTCACGTGCACTAGCGGCTCTATGGAGGAAGTGAGCTGTGGTCACATGACCGACTGAAGAGTGAAAGGAAGTTTTAATTTGTTCCGTTATTTGTTTTTTTACACTCCATTTTAATTATTCAGCTGACGGTGTTATTTATTGATGATGTAACCTTTTACTAACCTCAAGTCACATGAAAAATAAATTACAATCACAAAAACTAAAAAAAAACACAAGAGGAGACAAAGAGAGGCTTTTAAAGTGATTACATATTTATAATAAATCCACCGCTCATATGAAAACGCTGCGTTCCTGCACGTCTGCCCTGTGAACGTCGTCAGGAGGGTGTCGATCTGATCTGTGCGAATAACGACAAAAAAGAAAAGATGGCGGCTGAAAGACGGCAAAGTTTGTAGTAAATGTCTCACAAATCAGCAGAAGTCTGAACAAACACTCAAATCAGGGAAATCAGTTTTCTTCTCTCTGCACCTGTAATCCAGAAATCTTGGTGAGGCCCTCCTGAAGTGATGGGGTCCCTTTGTCTCCTCAGGCCGTCCCCTGGCAGGAGTACCCGTCCTGGGCTGCAGACGATCTGACCGACCTCCCCACCAAAGGGACCTTCATCGGCCCCATCGCCGTGGTGGACGGATACGTCCTCGAGGCTCCACCTTTTGAGGTGTGGGAGAAGAAAGGAGACCACAGCGACGTTCCCTTCGTCATTGGGACGACGGAGCAGGAGGTGGACTTCAGGTGAGAGCTCACCTGGTTCAGGCTCGTCGCTGTCAGCTGTTACTGTGACCAAACTGTCCTCTTCCTCTGTTTCCTCTGCAGCCCCCCCGCTGACAACATCTCCATGTGGACGTGGGGGGACAGCCAGTGGTTTGTAACAGGTAAGAGCTGCTGTGGACGTTCAGGACAGTGTTGATGATTGTGAAGTCGAGCCTGACGGTGGATGATGATGATGGTGATGATGATGATGATGATGATGATGATGACAGGAAATCTGGAAGTGGAGGTGAAGATTTGAAGGTCCAACTCATCCAGCAGCATTCAGAGCATCGTCTCCGTCAGGACGTCCAACGTGAGGCCGAACGAAACGTTGACATGAAACCACAGAAGACAAATAACCTGCGACAGAAAACATTTAGACGAGAGATTTTCTGTTTTTTAGGAAACGTAAACGTCACATTTCAGGAAGTAGGTGAAATCTGTAATCTGGCCTGATTCCACTCGAGATTACACAGCACCAGATTATATAATGCTGTGTGGAGTCTGTTTGGGACAGTAAATCACTGCTGTCTCACTCACTCTGCAGAGAGAAATCCGCTTCAGTTCAG
The DNA here is from genome assembly GCF_051107435.1 of Chaetodon auriga. Lineage (NCBI taxonomy): Eukaryota > Metazoa > Chordata > Actinopteri > Chaetodontiformes > Chaetodontidae > Chaetodon > Chaetodon auriga. The sequence continues at coordinate 32,198,670 of NC_135074.1, read as the reverse complement.
GGCAGGTTCGGTGTTCTGTTAGCATCTCATGCTAGCTGACGTGCACAGAAAGCTGCTGAATATTTAAAGAGCAGCCCGCGGACTCGTTTGGGAAACTGCCTTCAGCCAAAGAGCAGTTTGTGAAAAGGTCTTCTGTCCAACACGGAGGCGTTTAATTTCTGCTTTACCTTCATGTGTGGACACGTTCTGTCCGTATGTCTGCAGCTCTGTCACTCTCTGATCCACACAGATAAACTTCAGTCCTTCAGCGAGAATCTCCCCAAAGAGGCGCTGGAGCTGTACCCGAGCTCCGCCCCCTGCCCCACCACAGACCGCTGTCCGGAGAGGACCTACACCACCATGGTGTCCGACATCAGGGTCACCTGTCCCAACAACGACCTGGCCTGGAGGGCCGCGGGTAAGCTCGTGACGCGCTCACTCTGTGAGCACAGCAGGGACATGTGACTCTGTGGTGAGGGGCTGCAGTGAAAACCAGCAGGCTCCTGTGGTTCAGGTCCGGGACAAATGAGCCCAAATGAGCCTTAATTCACTCGTTTCTGACGGCGCGCTGTGGAGTTTTCCTCTAAACAAACAAAAGCTGTTTATCCTGGAGCTCAAACAAACGTCTCAGACGCCTTTCCTTCACCTTAAAAGCTGATTTTTGGAAGACTTTTAAATCCTGCTTCGTTCAGTGCTGCCTGTCTGTGAGCGTGCACACGTATGACGGCGAGTCTCAGCAGCTCGAGCAGAGCTTAAAACTCCTCTGGGAAGTGTTCATGGTGTTCAGAAATGAGAGCACTGTCACCCCATGTAGTCCAACATTTACTCCACTTTTAGCTCTTGAGCAGCTTAATGTTCCACTTTGTTCTCCAGCTGTCTCCACCTTTATCAGAAGCAGTGGAACCAAAACTCTGAGCTAAAGAGGCTGAAAAGCTCCGAGAAGCTGTTTACGTTTTAAGGTTTCTTCCTTTTTTTTAGTAAGATCTGCAGTTTTTGTTCGGACTTTGTCGTCCTTTGATTTTAAAAGCCTTGAACTTGTTAGCTGAATGTGTTCAACAGCTGTTCAGAGCAGCAGTACCACAGTGTGTCAGAGTACTGCATGTATTATGGATATATTTTCATTAACATTGAATGTACGCGGCCGTGCCCACAGAGTACCGTCTCTGGCTGTTTCTCCTGCGCCTGCGTGCAGGTTATCAGTGTATTAAAGCTTCTGTGTACGAGTTATTTTATCATTCTGCATAACAAATGTGCTCGTCGGCGTCGGACTGCTGCGGCTCCTCGCTGAGTTTCCGCTGCAGCAGGATTGTCTTCATGTAGGTTTGTGCCTGTGGGACTTGTTAAGCTCACTCAGTGGTGAAGCTCTGAGTAAACTGACATTTAGCTGCTGTGAGAGGCAGCTGCAGGGCATGCTGGGTGATTTTCCTGCACGGTTCATTGGGTTTTTTTTCTGTTCAGAAAGCAGCCGATCTGGACCGATGATGAATAATGCTCACACCAAAAAACGCTCAATATTCTCTCTCCTGAAGAATGAAAGAGCTTCTCAAACAGGATGAACTTCTGACTCAAATATTCAATGAAAGCCAAATTCCCCAAAGCAGCGTATCAAGGCTGGAGATGTGCTACACTTTGAATATGTCATGAAAAGTCCAAACCAGCAGTGAACGCCTCGTCTGCTAACGAGCTCCGTGCGTATCGCAGCCTGATGGATCTTCTTCCTCAGACCTCCATCAGTGATCCTCACTGCCCCTGCTGCCACAAACACTCACTGCAGCACCAGATGTGGATTCATCCGCCGCTGAAAATAGTCCCAACAGATGCTCTACTTCCTCCTGTTGGTTTGAGAAAAAGGAAATTACTCATTTTTTAACTGAAAACAAAGTTATTTATCTGTGAGGGCTTTTTAAAGACTCCAGTGAGCTTGGAGCCGAGAACACAGACAGGAAGTCAGAACGTATCAAGAGGCTGGTTACGTTGAATGATGACCTCATGTTTAGCCCTCATCTAACTCAGTAAACCCTCTTTCTGTCCGCAGCGGCTCTGGACAGCCCTGTGTATCGATACGTGGTGACGCACACGCCGTCCGGACCCATCAACACGTCCAGCGACCTGCTGCCGTTCCCCAGCCGCTTCTCCTTCCACTGCCTGGACATCGTGGCGTTCTTCGGGGGGCTGGAGTCCGTCCTGGGGAAACCGCTGTCTGACGGAGACAAGAGCTTCCAGGATCTCATCACACGCCACCTCGTCACCTTCGCCAAAACAGGTGAGCGCGCTTCCCGCCTCTTGTGTTTACTTCCCTGTTTCCTGTGGACTCGTCAAACGCGGACGTCCTGCAGCTGTAAAGTGTTAGAAATGACTGTTTGAGAGTCTCTGGATTTCAGGCGCACGCTCACGAAGTTTGACGTGTTTTTCACTGCGTTCCATGTTGGAAACCTGCTCCTGCAAAAGAGGTTTGCTTTGAATTACACAGTCAGTCGTCCTCAGACACGCAGGTCAGTCATCAGACATTAGACTAATGATCAGTCACACATCAAGCAGGCGCAGGATGATGCTGCTCAGAGCGAGTCCCTGTTCTGTTTCCGTCTCGTGCGCTGAACGTGGCGTCCTGCTGTTCCGCTGACTGCCTGTGATCAGCCTGCAGAGAAAACAACAGCTCGCTAGGAAAACACAACTTAGACTTTAAAGTGTGTTTTAAACATGAGCTCAGCAAACCGTCGACGAGGAAGAAAATACATTCAGCGTGTGTTTGGCCTGAAGACGCTCATCATGTGTTCTGCTGCCAACGACGCTCAGCAGAAGTCCGTTTGTTTGTTTGTTTACGAGGAAGCTCGACGGCAGACCTTTATCTCTGACACGGTGAAGTCCTCCAGATGACTGGAACTTCAGAGGCGTCCGAAAGTCCAAATATCCGTTAAATGTCAGGTCATTGTTGGCAGCGATGTCCAGGCGACGCTGCTGGTGTTTGTTAGGAGCAGCTGACGTCGTGATGATTTCTTAGAGTCGACCTAAAACCAGCTGCACAGCCGCTTCGTCACGTCTACGCTGATTTTTGTGGTGTTTCTCCAGGATGGATCTTTGTAGCTTTGCAGGAGGAGGAGGCCTACAGAGCTCTGATTGGTCGATTCTTCTCTGCTGGATTCAGACATTAAAGCGCCGCAGACGTTGTTGTCATCATGTGTGATACTTCGTCCAGGTCTTGAAAATAAGGCTGATGACGCTCTTCCTCCGTCCTGCAGGTAAGATGGAGGACAAATGGCCGGAATACCCAGCAGCCACTGCGCTCCTGTCCGACAGCCTGTCGGTGGTGCAGAACTACTCGGCCGTGCGCTGTCAGCTGTGGAAGGAGAACGGCCTGTACGCCTACGCCTGGGTGAACTGACGGCGCTCAGCTCGTCATGGGCGGACTGCGAAAGCTTCGTCACGCCGACGTGACGTCACGCAGCTCAAATCCACAGCGTGAGTGGAACACGTTGGTTTGAAGTTTGACTGTTCTGCCTCTTTTTATTGTTATGAAGAATTAACAATCATATCTGTGTACAAATATCTCCACAAAGTACAAAAAAAACACATTTTCTCACTTCACCTCCAGTGGATCGGTCAGAATGTGGCTTTCAGACACTCGTCTCCACCTCAGTGCAGCGAAAGTCAGTGGAGTTTATTGAAAAATGACAAAAAAATCAGCTGAAATGTTTCCAGAAACGATGTCTCGACTGTTCTGGATGATCCGGTTTCATTGGATCTGCTTTTCATTCAAGAGTAGAAACAACACACCTTTCTATCACTGAGTGGGCTGAAGACCCCTGACTGACATGTTTTATTTGATCTTATATTCAGCTGATAAAGCGTCCAGTTAACCCAAAGATCTGCAGGACGTTTTACTTCCTGTGAATACTGCTTCACTTTTTCTTAATCGTGTACTTTTGGTTTTTGATTTTAACGCTCAAACATAGTTAACAGGTTTCTTTTTGACAGATTCAGTGTTTTCTCCTGCCTGACGCTCCGCCGCTGTTCTATCAGGCCTTTGGTTGCTTTTAACTGTCCTTGTTCAGGTTCAGGTCTCATCCTGTGAGGCTTTTTAACTTTCTATCTAAAACAATTATCTAAGCTTAAAAAAATTAAATTTCCTTCAGTTTTCTTCACAGAAATGAGTGAAATGCTGAGCTACAGCCGGCTGAATGTTTGAAAAAGGTCTTCTTGCAGCTCTTGACATCAGTGAGGCCCAGTGAGAAGCTTTGGCGACCCCTAGTGGGGGTCGGCTCCCCAGGTTGGGAACCCGTGCTGTGGAGAAATCAAATAAATAAGAACTGAACTTTGTCTGTCTGAACTTTGAGGAGTAAGTCTGAGGATCTCAGGCTTCTCTGGTCAAACTGAGCCGTACAGGAAGTCGTGACGCAGCCACTTCCTGTGGACGCTGATGTCACAGGCTTCAGTTCTCAGAGGGAGATCGACTCACGTGTCTGAGATTGTGAATTCAGGGAGAAGTCTGAGGCGAGAGAGGGATGTGACGCCTGTGAGCTCGAAGTTTTGTGTGTTAACCTTTGTGTGAATGAGGCGTTCAGTCACGGGGCGTTTGTTTTGTGAACCTGTGCAGCCCTGCTGTTTGTCATAACCTCCACGCTCAACCACTAAGTCTTTGCACTTTCCTGTGAGCCTATTGATCACATGTATATTTCACTGCACGCACAGATGCAGCTGATTGAACAGAAGAGTTTTAATTCACACGTTTATTCCAGCTTTGTGTGCAGACGGCGTCACGCTGGACGATGCTGCGGCGTCGTGTGTCGATGCAGTGAAGTCTGATCACTAATGTTCAATAAACTGACCACATGAACACTCGTTCTGCTCTCAGGCTGTTTCTCAGGATGCAGTCGTTCTGGTTTCATGGTTTCTTGATGTTCTTTAATCATTTTTGTATTGATGACAAATTCAATGATTGATTACGAGTCAGGAAACATAATGAGTCACGTGAATGAAGAAAAAACGCTAATTCAGCAGTTATGTACACTGTTAGCTGCCAACAGCTAGCATAGCGTAGTGGCTAGCAGGGTTAGCAGTTAGCTGATTATACACAAAGAGTTCCCACAGGAAGTGTGCCAGCTGGAGGACCTGGAGCCGAAGGATGAATCCTGTCCTGCTGAGGACCTGGAGCTGAAGGATGAATCCTGTCCTGCTGAGGACCTGGAGCTGAAGGATGAATCCTGTCCTGCTGAGGACCTGGAGCTGCGTCACGAGTGGCTGCTGCAAGCAAAGAAACCAGCTGCTGGTGGGAGAAGTTTCCTTTTTTAAGCTAACGAGAGGAATGCTTGAAAAGCTCCAAAACAGCAACTTTAAACACCAAATGAATGAATTCCTCTGAGTTAAAGTGAAGGTCGCACTTTGAGTTTCAGTCCTTCATCATTCTGAATGTTTGTGACTTAAAGTTGCTGAAAGCTGAACTTCAGCAGCTTCAATAAGGATGTGAAGGAGTCCGGACGAGTTCAGAGTCCATGAAATCACATCCGAGCTGAACGCTGAAGGTCGTCGGACTGTTTGCCTGCAGCCTCGTTCACCTGAGGACCACCTGAAACTACAACGCTCAGATCTTCATCGCGCTGATTTTCACTTTAGTCACACTGCAGATTAAGATTAATAATTACAGAATATAATCAACAAATTCTGATGTTTTAGATTAAAGTTCACAATCTTTCCAGATTATATTCAGACATGAAAGTGATGAACACATGAATTCATCATCGGTCATAATCCAGCAGCAGGATAATTATTTTTCTGCAATCTGCATGAGTACTTTTACTTTTGGTACTTGAAGTACATTTTGGTGATGATACTTTGGTACTTACACTGTGGTATTACTCTGAATACAAAGACACATTTCTGAGCTGTAACCAGTTGTTTCCAAAGACGAGAGAAAAGTGTGCAAGCTCATCTTTGTGCCAGTTCGCTCTTAAAATTTCATGATAACAAGCTTTATTCATCCTTTCATCCAATAATGCAGCTCAGAGTTTTTCTGCACAAAAATAGAACAAAAAAAAAAACTTTATCGTTGTACTTTTCCTTCAGCACATTTTCCAGGTGATGTTTGTTTTGTTCTACCTGAAGGTTTGTGAAGCTGCTGCGTCATGTGTCCAGCAGATGGCGGCAGCAGAAAGCCCTGCAGAGCCTGTGTGTGTGTGTGTGTGTGTGTGTGTGTGTGTGTGTGTGTGTGTGTGTGTGTGTGTGTGTGTGTGTGTGTGTCCTCCTGCAGGCTCTGTGTCTTTAAGGCCGGGTCTCTCAGCCCTCTCGCGGCCGTCTGGTGCCACGCTGCGGCGCCTGCTCAGTGCGCCTCCGCCGCCGCTGCTCGGATCCCGGACCAGGAGCTGCTCCGTCTGTACGTCTGCTGCACCCTGTGTGTGTATGTGTGTGTGTGTGTGTATGTATGTGTGTGTCTCAGTCTGATGGTAACCTATGGATTGACGGAGGGACGCTATTGTTGTCAGCCCGGTGGTTTGTTCTGCTGGAGCTGCACTTTCACCGGAGAATGCCCAGAGGAGCCGGAGCCGTGTTCCTGCACGGATAGCGCAGAAATACACCCGAGAAACACGGTAATTACACGCGCATTTCTTCCCGTTTTATGCCTGTTTCCCTGCTTTTGTTTTTATTCTCGTTAGAATAAAAGGCTCTCGCGTGAGGCCGTCTCAGATCGCGGCTCCGCGGCTCGTCCTGCCGGAGGCTGCGGGTTTGTTTACGCTCAGTCAGGACCGCTGTGAGCGGCACGAAGGTCCAGATGGGAGAGAAACGAGTCCGGACCGCCGTCAGACCCGATCAGCATCCTCCAGCCGTCTCCTCCCGGCTCAGCGCGTCCCTGTGAGGGGAGCAGTGAAGGCAGCAGCAGCGTTCAGGCCCGCTGGGAGTTCCGAGCTGCTGCTGCTGCAATAACACAGTGAAGCTGTTTAACACTGTTTCTAACAACTAAAACTGACAACAGCAGTGCAGAGCCAAGGAGACACTGAGGATGATGATGATGATGATGATGATGAGGATGAGGATGATGATGAGGAGGATGAGGATGCGGTTTGCAGATGAGCTCAGTGTCGCCTATAAAAATGTCAGCATGTTTCTGAATGCAAATGGTTAAACCTTCACTGTGGCGTCAGCCAATCATTTCTGCTGGATTAAAAGATGTTTTATTTTTATGAATTAACCACGATGGAAGGAAAACAGTTCGTTTTACAAATGTGAACAAACCTTCACAGATTATTAGAAGATTCAGGCTGAAACAAATAACAATCACACCCATCATCATCATCATCATCATCATCATCATCATCATCTTCACCACAAGAGAAACCCTTTACTTGTTGTCAGAGTCCGTCGTCTCTAAATCTGGTTTTGTCCTGTTTTAGAGTTCAAAACCAAAAATCTTCAGTTCAGGAATCGACAGATGTCGATCTGAGTCGTGTCGTCGTGACGCTTCGTCTTCAGCTGCTTTGATAAGACAAACAAATACTCTGCACTACTTTGTTTTCTGATTTTTGTGTGAATTCAAAAACAGAAATCCTCAGCAGATGGTTCAGAAGTGAAACCAAAACCAGAAATCAGCTTGTTTTTACTTTTCCTGATACTGATTTATTGATATCATCTGCCCATAGTGCAGCTCTGCAGAGGCACCGTCATTGGCTACGCTGTAGATGATGAATGGATGGATGGATGTGTGAGTGGATGGAGGGATAGATAATGGGATGTTGAGTTGATGGATTGATGGATGAAGGGTGCATTTGATGGATGAATGTATGATGGATGATGATGAATGAATGAATGGATGGGTGTGAATCCTTTGCTGAGGCTGGAGTTTGTGTTTTTCCCACCCTTCCAGCTCGAGTTGTAGCCTCCCTCCTCCACCCATAAACCTCCACAACATTGACTCAAACCCACGTCTTAACCCTCGGCTCTTCTCTCTTCAGTCCAGGTTCTGAGACATTCAGTCCACATTTAAACCCTGCAGTGTCCTCAGGACACTCTGTCCATCAGTCAGGTAGAGTCCAGAGCTGCCGTCCAGTCTCTCTGCTCTCCCCCAGTTTGGGCCTCCACCCTTCTTACCGGGACTCCTGCCAGAGCTGCTCTGTGATTTAGTGCGCTGACCGCATGCAGCCGCCGCCACATGCTTCAGATGACAGCTCATATTTAAAGCTTCTGTAAGCTTTAACCTTTCTGCATGAACCTCTGCGGGCCGCAGCTGATCCGAGACAAGATTTCACTTTGTGCTTTCCGAACGGTCCTCCTCAAATTTACGACGCATCAGATCTTAGCTGACGGAACTGAAACCCAATAAGTATCTCAAATATCTCAAGTATCTGTGTGGAAAATGTCAGGATTCAAGTGTCTGAGGTGTTCAGTGACCCTCTGACACTGATGGAGGGAACATGCCGTTAACTTAAAAACCTTGAAAGACGGGAGCACGTCGGCCATGATGGACACTAAAACAGGGAACGAATGCCTGCCTTTAAATGAAGAACTGGAAGAAACATCTTGGGTGAAACGTTCAGTTTGTAAGATCATTACGTCGCCAGCAGCTGAAAGGACGAGTCCGTCAACAACAGCAGTCCTTTAAATAATCCCTTCACGCTGATAATCCAGCTGCTTTTTGGTTGTTTAGAGGATGATTTGTCGCTGCCTTTGATAAACAGAGCTCTCACGTCTGGAACCTTCAGAACCAAACATACATGTTGAAGAGCTGAAATCTGTTTGTCTGCAGCTGTGAAACCTCAGCAGACTTCACTGTGGACTTCAACCAGATCTGAGGAGCTTTTCTAATGTGGTCTGGATACAGAAATGCTCTGTGAAAGACTTTCTCTAAAGGTTGTGAATCAACAACAGTTTTGACAGTTAATTAAAGACGAAACCAGCAACAACATTCTGTGGTTCCAGCTTCTCAGAAGGGAACGTTTGTTGCTTTTCTCTGTTTCATATCCATGTGAACTGAAGGTCTTTGGGTTTTGAACAGTTGGTCGGACAAAAAAAGACATTTGAAAACGTCGCCTTGAGCTCTGAGAACTTCTGACTGACACGTCACACCATTTTCTGACTTCTAAAAGTCACCATCAGCACGATGATGTCAGCACGTCGTTGGTATCAGCTGACAAACAAAATGTCAGGACGGGCCGATTTCTGCAGCTGTGACAGGCTGAAGAAGAAGAAGAAGATGCTTTAATTATGTGCACGCAACACGAGCACGTCTGCGGTGTGGAGGTTTTTCCAAGTGTCCGAAACAGAAAGCAGAGGTGGTGTTTTCAGTGACTGCTCGGCGTCGGCCGTGCGTGGAGGAGCCACATCACCAAAGAGCAAAGAGGAACAGGCAGCAGCAGATGGAGACCTGTCGGCAGCACCGTCCTTACTTTGTAGTTTTTGAAAAGCGTTGTAGTTTATGTCTGATCTGGCGTCGGCCATCACAGCACGTGACGCTCGCTGCAGTCAGTCAGATGGATTAATCCATAATGAAACTATCTGAAATAGAAATAATAAAGCAGGACAACAGACTGAAGAGCTGGTGGTGAAGCTACAGTAGAACCCATCACCATCATCATCCTCACTTTGCTTTATCTGTGTCACTGACCGTCTTCCACCAAACTGAATTATTCAACCTGGTTAACCCACATTCAGACTCACAATCTGGGACGAAACGAACGAAATGAGTGAAGGAAGCGTTCCACTGTGGGCTGCAGACCAGCAGGACACGTCCACATTCAGAGCGTCCAGAATGAGAGGACAACACGAAGCGATGCAGAATAGACTGGGGAGCTAGCGTAATGCTAATGCTAAAACCCAACATTTTACCTTCTGTCCATCGCTGCGACCGGCTTCACACTCTCATCCTGCTCCTCTGAGGACTGCCAGCACCTCGTTTTTAAGAACAACGATGCCAAAACTGACATGATTGGCCAAAACTTCACTGCACAGCGTGGAACAGCTCACCGCTGACATCGCACAGCGTGACACAGTCGGCTGGGAGCTTTCGTGTTGTCTTTAATTTTAGGACGAGCCAGATCAGCTTTGTTTGATGGTCCTTTTCTGGGGGGTTGTGATGTCCGATTAATTACCCAAACCATCAACGATTAGAGAAGTATGGAAGCTTGTTAATAACTAAAGTTTATTGAGTATGAATCAGCTGCGGCTCTAAAGCCAGATGATTTTTGAGGAGTTAATGACCTTCAAACCAACAGTGGAGCCGTCCGTGTCTTTATGGGACCTCACTGCTGCACTTCCATGCTTTAGGATAACAGACCATGCAGATTAGAAGTGAACCCATCACTTGCCTTCAGCTCTTTGTTCCTACTTTGGAAATGACAGACTTTCATTGCATAATCCATCTTTGGAGGTATTCCTAATCCAGATGGTTTGCGTGTCCTGTTGCGTGTGCAGATTACCCCTCCAGGCCGTGCTGCTGGTGTAGATCTGTACACAGAATGTAGATGAAGGATTAGCGCCCTGGCTGCTTTGTTTGGGGATGATTGAGCGGCAGCCCTCCGGCTCCGGCTGGGATTGTGTGCATTGTTGTAGAAGGTTATGATTTCACAGCTCGCCGTGAACTGCACTGTGTGTCCAGTGTTTTACACATCGCTGTTAGTCTCTTCAGTAGAAAGTCTGCTTTCCTGTTGCAGCACCTCAGTGTTGGTGTGAGGTAGATATCATGCCGGAGGCTGGTGGGCGGTGGAGGTGGTGTAGGCTTCAGTCAGATGAACGCTGGCAGGTTGATTGTTCCCAGGGGGCTTGTATTACTGCAGCCTGCAACAGACACAGCTCTGCAGCTCAGCTCTCTCATATTACAGCTCTGATGGACAAACCTGCAGGACGCTGCCCACTCATGACCTGGTTCTGGACCTCTGAATCATGACCACATCTCAAATTTTATTTCACAAAGGTCTGATGTTTGTCCTGGTTGAGGACCAAACTAGTCGGCCAGGAACTAATGTCCAAGAGTTGGAGATCTTAAAAATATCATTAGTTATGGTCAATTATTTAATTATGGTGTCAGATCGTTGGTCAGTATTGGAGCGGGGTCAAAACGCTGCTGTATTTCAAAACCCAGAGCCAGAACTGTTTCCATAAAAAGATTCATTGAAAACCATCCAGACTGAGCAGAAGGCGCACACAGACCGAGCTCAACTGATTCGACCCAAGCCGACATGATAGAGCCCCACAACAGAGCTGTACGAGATCTACGTATGCTAGTTACACACGAGCTTTACATTTAGCCACAGTGCTCAATAATTCAACACTCTCTGACATGAAGACACACGGCACAGCACAGCACAGCGGCCGCAAGCAGAGACACCTTCAGGTATTAGTTTGTTTATTCGCCGTTAGCTTCGTGCGTCAGTGTGGAAGGCGAACTTTCTGTGGACTCTTGTCACATATTCGTCCACATATTTCCATCAGCCAGTTTGATGTATTTGTAGCGAACAGATGAAATAAAGAGAAAAAGTCTTCATCCAAATGGCACGTGGCCACACTGCCACTGACTGCTGACGGTTTATTAAACAGCGTGTAACCATTGAAAAACTGCAAAAAGACAGTATTTATTTCTGTACTTGTGTGTCGGAGGTGTGTCATAGTACTCACAGGCTTTTCTCACTCGCCCACTTCTTTAGAGAAGACTCAAGGTGTGAACAGGAGTTACAGATGCTAATGAGTTAGCCGCAGAGCAGCGAAAACATTGTTGGCATGCAGCTTTCAGCTGATAAAAAATTGAATTTCCACTTCCTGCAGCGGCAGAAGTCCCAGCATCTTACAGCTGCTGTGAGTCATGAGCATGTCACCTGGTTTCACTACAGGTAACTCTGGACAAATTGATTTTCAAGTGAGGAGATAAAATGCATCAGATACAACTGTTTGTTCTGTGTGATGAAGTCATTACTGAAGCAAAACGTGCTTCAGTCTCACGGCGCTGCCAGCTCATCCCGCCGCCGGCTCGCAGGCCAACAGTCACCCACGGCTGTCAGCGGCGCTCGTGTTTCTGACTCATCTTGAATTGTTGTTGTTCTCCTTCTTCTCCAGCTCATATTGTTCTTGCTTTCTTCTCTGTGCAGATATTGACATGAAGAAAGACATTGAGACGCTAATAGCAGAGGAACGTGCTGACATCATCTTAAAATATGCTACGGTGAGTTTCTGCTTGCAACACATCCTGAATGTTTTTAGACTGGGGAACATTAGCATGAGCTGTATCCAGTTCAGTTAACGGTAAAAATATTGCTATTCATCTTTAATGTTAGCGTGAAGCGTTGATTTAGATACAACGAATGTCTTATCACCTGAGCGCAGCTGCAGGTTGTTTCATTGAGTCGTCGTCAGCAGGACGGCGGACGGTTTGAGGAACGCGCAGCTGCATTATGTCTGTGCTGTGTGTCGTTACTCTGTAGGACGGAGCGCTCACACGTGGTTCATTCTGTGGTTAAAGAAACCAACAGGCTCACTGAGAACGACCAAAGTGTGAATTCAAATGTGTGTTATGTGGTTTGTGTGTGTGTGCGTGTGTGTGTGTAGGTGGATGCGAGCATGCTGCCAAAGTGCATTAATAACACGTTGTGTAATAATATGCTTGTGATTTGATGTGACTGGCGCATGATGAGCAGATATATTCAATCTGACTGAAAGTGAAACTCACATTAAAACGTTGGAGTGATTAAAAAGCCAAAGTGGACGGAGACGTGAGCTCCAGCCAGTCGCTCCAGCGACTCTTGAATGAACCATCAGTGGATGATTAACACCCCGATGCTTCCTGTGTGCATCCACTTACAGCTGAGCCAATCAGATCCAAACATCACCCTGTTTTTAGACGCACAGCATTCCTCTCCACAGCTGAACTGCATGCTGGGATGCATATCTTTGTCCAAATCAGGGCGACGGTGTGTTGAGATCATTCCCAGATGTTTCGTCAGGATCTGCTGAGCAGCAGGGTTGTCGTGCGGGACGGAAACAAACGTTGTGAAGTTTCTAAATGAACGTTGATGAGCGTCTGAGCTCCTTCACGCCGTCTGTCAGCTCGAAACGACGAGCGGCTTCAGCTGCAGTGGTGAAAGTGCTGATGCAGGATTGAACAGGGGGATGGAGATGGTGGCAGCCAGAGGTTAATTTTAGCTCGGCAGCTTGGAGCAGAGGGGATGAGGGGATGGGGTGATGGGGGGGGGGGGTCTGTCTAGCCATAGCAACAGCTGTGACACACTGTGCAGCGATTGACTTGACATGACCTCCGGGGGCTGGCTGAAGGCCCGGCCATCGTGATCTCTGTGTCGGGATGCTGGTTTCCTGCCACATGTACCGCACAGTGCAGAGAGGAGGAGCTCAACTGTGCATCCCAGGAGGATTGTGGGTAAGAGCCTGCACAGATACACTCAGGTTTATGTCTTCTGTGCAGGTTTCAGAGAGTTAATGCTAACCTCCTGCTCGCTGCCTCGCTCTTATTCTGTCCAACAGATATGATGAATCATCTCATATTGAACTGATAATAAAAGGAATACAGCCTTCAGTAACTGCATCAGCCACCTTTAGACAGCAGCTAACATTAGAATTCAACCACTGTCTAGCTAACGTTAACATTTGACGGTGTTCACACACATCCTGGACACATTTGTTGAAGCCTGGAAGTGAAACACACTGAATGTGATCAAGCCTGGACGGTAACTGAAGCTGTTTGCACATCATGTACTCTGAAATATGGCGAGATGTCTTGAAGATGCCGACCAATCAGGAAGCAGTGAAGTCATAACGAGAGAATTTATATGACTTGCAACCTTTTGACACCAAAAACTAAGCAACAGGTCACAACAGGTGTGCTGAGACATTTTTAGTCATTTGATTTAAATCAGGAAATATTTGATCACTGAGTAAATAAATGCAGCACAGGGGTCGTGTCGGGGAGTGTTGCTCCATTTGACGCCCCCAGCTCACACCTGATGCCTCGTACACACAGAACAGTGTTGAAGGTACAGGATCTGGGATGTGTTGACTGACTAAGGATAAAATGGCGGCTTCCCTGGACGAGTTGACAGGCGTCAAGTCGCTGACGGTGTGCAGCCTTACGTAGAACACCAGGCTCCGGCGTACAGCGCCGTGTCCTGTCCTTAATCTGACTGGACGCCCGACGCCGACTGTTGGTACTTGACAGCTTTTGATATTTAGGTTTGTCAGCAGAAAAGCAGCGCAGATGGCCATCGAATCCCACCGAGACGTCAGATCTGAAGCTGCGGCTCAAAGCTGAATTCAGTAAAAATGATTCATTCATTTTCTGATTTGCTTTTTTGAATTCAGTATTACTAAATCGGCACGGGAGCTTCAGAGCATGTGTCTCTGATCTCCTTCTGTAACGCTCCCTGTGTCTCTGCCACTCCAAACACCCTCAGCGAGGAAGTATTTTTAGTCCTCTCACTTTCATGACGCTGACATCACTCGCAGCGCCCGCGGGCCTCCGAGTGCCGACTCAACCGCGAAGAAGCCGAACGGTCTGCGTGTGCACATTCTGACCCCCTCTCCCCTCGCTGAGAGCAGCGGGCTGATTGGCTGCCTTCCAGACACGCAGCCAACCACGCAGCGGTGTTGTTATTCCGAGCGGAGTGAGAAGCCTCTCTGGTAGGCTGTCAGAGGATTAGTTCCCTCTCTGTTATGTCAACACTGGGACCAGATTGTAGCCTAAATGGATTTTCCATGATACAAACATTACTCCTAAACTTGGTGCTGCTCAGTGCAGAATCCAAACGCGTGTTTGGGTTGGACAGTTTTACTGTACAATGTTATTTGCTGCTGCAGTTTGACTTATTGAAGCTGTTTGTGTTCAGCGTTTTAGTGCAAGCTGTCACTGCTGCATTCAAAGACGCCTTCGGGGTTTGAGTTTGTCAGCCTGCCTGTGAATCTGCATGCATGCAATGAAAATGTCTGCACATGCAAATGGACGTCAGGAGCTGTTAAAATTCACAGCACTAGTTTGCAGCAGCAGTGTGTGGAGATGCCATCGACTGTGGCCCAGATATGTTGACAGCTATTGGATGGATGGCCATGAAACAGACATTCATGGTGCCCAAAGGATAAATCCCAATGACTGACCAAAGCAGCAAGCTAACTGCATTTAGGATTATTCTGAATAAGTAACAAAGGCTAAGAAAAGGATAACATTAGCATGCTGAAGCTAACATCAGTGTTAATGTCATGTAAAGGTAACATACGCTAACATTGCTAGTTCTTTTTAGCATGCTAACATACGTAGCTCAAGGTGTAGCTTAGCCTAGATGAAATTAAGGCCGATAAGCTAATGAGAGCTAAATGAGATGTCCTAAACGGGCCTCCGTACAGAGGATGCCTCTTAGTTTTTACTCATGTTGTGTTGTTTGCTGGTTATGGCTGCAGACTCAGGCTTGTTAGAAAGAGCAATGTTGACCCTCCCTGCCGAGGTGCCCATGAGCAAAGCTTTTAACCCCCAACTGCATGTTCTCAAAAACACAATTAGTTTTTGGGTGCGTTTGATTTCATTTCTTGTGTTTTTTAGTGGAAGATTCAGTTGAACACGTATTTAAATCTTTCTGTTTGTATCTATGTATAAATGTATGTGTGTGTGTATGTGTGTGTGTGTGTGTGTGTGTGTGTGTGTGTGTGTGTGTGTGTGTCTCCAGGGCAGACAGGGCGGGGTGGAGATCGACCCCTGGGAAGATGCCGACTACAGTATCTACAAAGTCATCGACCGCTTCGGCTTCATGCAGTAAGTTCATCTTTTTTAGTTGTTGCAGTCGCACAGTCGGTCAGTTTTTAACCTGATGGTTGGTTTTATTCTTCCAGTGAGGACGAGCTGCCCGCCCCGACGACACACGAGGAAAAGGTAAAGAAGGAAATGTCAGCATGCAGCTGACCCACGGCCGGCGTGTCTGTCTATGGACAGAGACGAGTGGACGTGCGTTGGTCAGAGAGGCCGGCGGCAGGTTGTCAGTCGTGTTTCTGTCTGTCTCCCTCACAGCGGAAGCAGCTGGAGATAGAGAGAGCAGAGAAGTGGCTGAAGATGGTGAAGAAGTGGGATAAATACAAGAGCAGCGACAGGGTGAGCAGCAGCCAAACAGACACCAAAAACAAATTCCCTCAGCTGGAAAATGCAAAGCCGGCGCTGGTTTGTGCGACCAGAGAGGTTCGCTGTGAAGTAAGAATGAATCAGTGCGACCGTCAGCAGCTGAATTCCTGCACGCTCACTCATTGTGAATAACTCTGAATCAGAGCACAACATAATCCCCAAAATATGATATAAAGCTGGAGGATAATTGGAAAGGGGAAAACCTCCACCCACGCTGAGCAGCTTCCAGCCGCCAGTGAAGTCAGAACGACTCTCAGCCGATCTGAAGCCACAGTGACGTTTGTCAGAGTAGCTCCTTCGCTAGGACACACTGGACTTTGTGAGATGTGAGTGAGTTGCTTGTCGTGACGACTCTGCAGAGCTTTTCAGCCTGTTTTAGCTTCTTGATGTAGTTTTAGTTCAGTCTCACCCAAAACAACGAGCTGACGTATATGAAGCTCCAAAGTGCTTATCATCACATGAACAGATCATTAGGAAACATGAATGTGTTAACGAAGCAGTGATTTCTGAAATAAAACAAGAAATTACTAAAACTGAACTCATAAAACATTATGTCATCCTTCTTATTGTCATGGTAACAGAGTTTTGTAGGACTTTCATACCACCTTTTATTTTATGACAGCTTTGGAGTCCCCGCCCTCTCACCTTTTAGCCAATCACATCCCTCCTGCTTCTTAAGCTAGCAAGCTCAACCAGAATTAGCAAGTTAGCTGTTAGGTAGAGCAACAACCATGTCAGAAGTAATTCTGAATCAGTTATCTACCTGCTGCTGTAAATGAACACAGTGCGATGCTAGCTTAAAAAGGCTACCTATGTACAGTAGCTGGCTAACTAGCTACGCAGGGCTGTGAGTGACTGTGTTACCGCTGGGAGCTAATGTTAGCAAGTAAACTCAGAGTCGCCTCGGCAGCATTTTGACTGTGAAGATGTTCCTCAGAGAAAGACCTGCAGCTCTTTGAAGATCAACAGACACACAGGTTGTCTCTGAGGTTGCTCAGCTAACAGGAGCTAGCTAACAGTCACAATGATCGTGAGCTTGCTACCTTAAGAGAGGCAGCAGAGTCTTGTTTTCCACCTGAACTCTGCTAAATCGGGTTTTCTGAGTGTTTCAGTGAAACATTTCCAGGCTTTGCAGCCTACAAAGGTAAACAGATGAGGTTCTTACTGGGAGCAGTCACTTGGTCCATGTCAGACACACATACAGACCTGCTGTACCGTGAGCTCCCTGAATACGCTTCAAACGTGAGAAACTTTTGCTTTGTTCCTGTGAATATGGTCGTAGGCGAACTGTAGGCGGTCAAACTTTCCGGTGACTCACGCTTCACAGCATCGGCTCTCTAAACCTTCTGGCTTTTTATTCACCCACTGTTTACCTTCTCTCCTGCTCTCTGCTGTCAGATGGTGAAGCGGGTGTACAAAGGCATTCCCCTGCAGCTCCGAGGCCGAGCCTGGGCGCTGATGCTGGACGTGGAGAGGACCAAGAAGGAGAACGAGGGCAAATATGAGGTGTGTGCTCAGAACGTCGTCAAGCCTGCAGAAATCATGTGAGATGAGTGAAGCCTCGTAATGTTCTCCATGCATGACAAAGAGAGACAAACCAGCAGGAAAGGTCAGATGGAGGATTGGTAACTACACGCTGACCCATAAACTGGCTGGGCCACGTTTAGCTTAAAATACAATGACGCTAATATTAGTACAATTACAGTATTTCTTCAAATAGTGGCCGGGGCCTTTATTTATATTTTTCTTCTATCAACTGCTGAGGGTCCAGGCCTTTATTTATCATTTCCTCTGTTTTCTATACCCGTGTGTATGTGGACTAAACCTGCGACTCCCCGTGAATGAAACTCTTCATGTGAAATGAGCTGCTCGCCAGCCGAGCTAGCATCACATACGCCTGGATTCGTAAATGTCTGTGATTAGCTTGGCTGGCAGATGGTCACTTAAGCCTCACGTCCGAACTGACATGTATTTATCCCCCTGACCATCACGACCCCCGACCAGATTAATACAAACAGTTCAGGATAGACAACAGCTTTTCTACCAAAGTGGACCGGATTAAGTCAGTGAGAGGACAACACGCAGATGGAGATGTAATGGAGATTTGGAAATGATGAAATAATATTTAATTTTTCAAACAGTTTCTCCAGAATGAGATAAAAATGTGTCAGTGCTGCTAATTTTGAACTGTACCAACTTATTACCCAATATCAACAAAACAGTCTAATAACTTTAATTTATGTCAGATAATTTTCTTACATGTGAGGCTTAAAGCTCCGTATAGAAGAAAAGTGACATTACTGGAAACGTTCACCATATAAACTGCTTTCCAGGTGTCTTGAAAACTGTTTAACATGTTTTTTCCAAAGTCTGTAATCAAAGCCCATTTTTGAATCAGATATGTTTTTCCTTTTATTTCAGCCACCTCTCTCAGTGTCGGTATCTCTCTGCCATTCGAGCCGTCCTTGTTGACTTAGCTCTTTGTTTCTGCTCAGAAAATGAAGGAGCAGGCCAGACTGTACTCATCTGAGATCAAACAGATCGACCTGGACATCAACAGGACCTTTCGAAACCATATCATGTTCATGGATCGCTTCGGGGTCAAGTAAGTTTCACGGTGTTCAGACGCATCGGTTTCCAGTCAGATTCTCCATCTGTGCTTGATTTTCATCAGGGTGAAAAGTTCTGACTCGCTCCACTCAACATTTTTTCCTTGACTGCTTTGCTTTGTCAGTAATGAGATTCAAGTTCTAAAGAAGATGCAGCGGATCAGTGTTCTTTGTTTAGGAATGACTCCCTCAGAAGTCCACGTTCGTCTTTGTATTAGCTGCTTTTTGTTTCCAGGTGGACGAGGTCGTGGGCTTAGACTCAGGGTTTCTATGTGCAGCTTACAAACACACACTGTGGTGGAGACTTTGATTCTGCGACCTCAGCGTGAACTCGTGTGAGTGTGAGAGAGGTGGGCAGGCGGTGTTTTGGATGGCGTTGGGTTTGCGTGGAACCTGATCCCGTCACAGAGTGATGTCACTGACAGTTTAATGGACCACAGGCCTGTTCGGGAGCGGCGGTGGAAAGTCTGGGGCAGCAAAACGCTTCAATATTTAATAAGAGTTCAGCGGCCCTGAAAAAATGAACCTTTTTATAGCGACAGAAAGCAGCGTCAGTGCAGCAGAGCTGTGTTCTCCGTGGTTCTGCGCTCTGCCTTTTAGGTTCTCTGTGTTCGTTGTCCTCTGTGTTCTTTTTGTATCTTGTGCTATCTGTGTTTTGTGTTCTATCTTTTATGTTCTCTGTGTTCTATTTCTCTGTATTCCATGTTCTGTCTCTCATGTTCTCTGTGTTTCATGTTCTGTCTTGTGCGTTCTCTGTGTGTGTTCTTTGTCCTCTTTGTGTTCTGTCTCTTATATACTCTCTGTTCTGTGTTCTCTGTTCTGTGTTCTCTGTGTTGTTCTGTCTCTCTCGGTGTGTTCGTCGGTTCAGTCCGGTGTAAACGGTGCAGAGTGAGACCTCCTGTGGACGTCAGCACTATCTGAGCTGGAGTCTCTGGACGTGTCTGACAGCGTTCTTTTGTTCTCTGTTCTCGTTCTCCACACGGGGGGTTCTGTGTCTGCATGGACGACTGAACACCAAACTCTGTTGTTTGGCTCGTTTTCGGTGTGTGACGGTCGTGAGACTCTTTGTGACGTCCGATGATTGAGCTCTGTTTTTTGCTTTGCATTGTGGGAGGTTGTCCCACCCTGAAGTCCACCATGTGTCCAGTAATGTTCTGTAAACATGTGATGACACGCTCTCTAAAGCGAACAGTAAACAGGTTTCTTCTCTCTTCATCTGTCTCCCTCGTCTTCCTCTCCTCCCTGCAGGCAGCAGTCTCTCTTCCACGTTCTTTCTGCGTATTCGGTCTACAACACAGTAAGTGGCTGTTTTTCCTCCATCACACTAAAATACCAGCGTAACTCGATTAAGTGATAACATCTCGGTTCTGTTCTGAGCTTTCTTTTCCTCAGCAGGGCAGAGACTTTATTTTCTTGGCTCATTCTGTTCTGCCACAGTTGACTGTGTTTTTCTATTATATTTGTTCAGTTTTGACAGTTAAAGCCAGCTGATACGGTGCCCTGGTGGATCTGATTACTGCTCTGCTTCACAGGCTGCAGGCAGCACTTTATTATCACGGCTCCTTTAAATCCACAGCTGGTGGAAACAAACTGTTTCTACATAACAGAGGTGCCATTAAAGCGTTTAGGTGATGTTTTAAAGCTCCTCCAACCAAGAAATTATTCCATCGGACAAAGTGAAGAACATTAGTTCAAACTGCGGTTCAGGCCTGCCACGTTTCAGGGCTTTAGAAAAACATGATGTTTTATCTGCTTACAGAAGATGATAACTCCGTCTTTCCACCAGGAAAAGATGGTAGTTCATACATCTCATCTTCTGATGACTGTAGTTAGATGATGACAACGTAAACAACCGCCACACTCAGTAGAAATATGACGCACAGTTTGCCTCTGCTGGTTTCCCTGAATGTCAACGTGTCATTTCATCAAAGCATTTTCATTTTTCTTGATGGAAGTGAAGAATGTCTGTTTCAGGTGACGCCTCCAAAATGAAACACTGTGGGAAACCTCACGAGGAAGGCGATATTAAACATTCACAGACAATATTGTTTTTAAGTAAATTGCTTTTGTTGCTGATATACATACATATTGATGCATCTGTAGAAAAAAACAGGAAAATCCAGAGTGAAATTCAGATTATAGCAAGACAGTATATAGCGACCATGATGATGATGATGATGGTGATGATGATGATGACCTGAGAACTCGATTATCTGAATCATCTAGTCCTTCAGATTCGTTCATGGTGGCACAAGGACGAACGCTGCCTTCAAACGGAACATGTGAGCAGGTGGTTACGACGCAGGAAGTCGTGTACGTGATACGCTGGGAGGTCAAGTTACGACAGCGCTGCTAAGCAACAGCATCCAGAAGCCACGAGGCTAACAGTTTAGCAAGCTAGCGAGTGGGTAACGTAATACAGGCCATGCAGAGCTGTTGGGAATATCAACATTTTCCTTCTCCAATTTTTTAAAGTTACTCAGAAAATATGACTAAAATGACAATTATTAACTTACATCTACTGAAAAATGAACTTCCATCACCTCCAACATCTCTGAAAACGTCAGCAAACACGTCACGACCGGTGAACTCTGAGCTTTCACAACATGATGAGATCCTGAATACCACAAGAAGAGGGGCGTTCATGTTTACATGGCTTATATTTGCATTCCTATGTTCTTGTTTTGTGAACGTGGTCCATTTGAAGGCAGAAAAACACGGTTGCATCACTGCAGTTCTTCTTCTTTTGTGAACGAGCAGGCTTTGCTGTGAACAGGGATGTCCACTCTGTGCATTTTGTTTCTATGAGATAACCGAAGGCTCGTGATGCTGCGCCACGCTGTGCCAAAGCAGAGCGAGGCCAGTCGCCTCTAAAAAGACCACAGCAGTAAATCCACAGTGTGACCGTCCTTCACTTTGTCCCGCCGCCTGCAGGAGGTGAGCTACTGCCAGGGGATGAGTCAGATCGCCGCCCTGCTGCTCATGTACATGAACGAGGAAGACGCCTTCTGGGCCCTGTCACAGCTGCTGACCAATCAGAAACACGGCATGCACGGTGAGACGTCACCGCGAGCCGATCTGAAAATAAAAACTGCCTCTTGCATGTTTTCAGTGAACTGTTGCTGAGAAGAGGAAATAAATGTTGAAGTGATTTTCCTCTCGGGGTGTAACTGATTACAGGCTGCGCTGCTTGTCGAGCGTGATTTGGGCTCGTATTAAGTGGGATTAAAAAGTGCCTCCTTCCTCTCTTTCTGAAGGATTTTTTGTTCCCGGCTTCCCCAAACTTCAGCGGTTCCAGGCACATCATGATCAGATTATTTCCAAACTCATCCCCAAGCTGAAGAAACATCTGGTGAGATCACGGTTACACAAGCGTTTCGTAACAGAAAATGAGGGCAAAGAAACAACAGTGCAGCAAGAATTCAGCTTTCTGACAGCTGATGCTGATTCTCCCTCTCTCTGCAGGACAGGGAGCAGATGTCTGCAGGGATTTACAGCACCAAATGGTTCCTGCAGTGCTTCATTGACAGGGTGAGGAACCTGCTCGACTGATCCACCAACATCTCGCACTCTGCAGCTCACCTGTATAACAGAGGCCCAGAGCAGCTGTCAGGCTCGTCACCCGACCTCCTTAACTCATGATCTGACCATAACGATGCTTAAATCGCAAAGAGTTTCATTCACATTAAATCTGAACGCCCGTTATGTTTGATAGAGAAAAGGTGAACCTGTCCTTAAACGCACCATTAGATGCAGCATGAAGGGTTCCTCTGCATGAGCCTGAAGTGGAGGCTAATTAGCCTAGCTTGCTAATGTTAGCACTGATTTTAACAGACGTTACTTTTGCTTCGTGTTATTTCGGCTGTGATCAGCAGCTCGTGCACGCTCACCGCTGTGTCAGGTCTCTTTAAATCCTCTGATTGCAAGTTAACCAACAGTAATAATACGATGCATGTGAGTAAGTGTCACGTTTGTTCCTGTGTGTGTGCATGTCATGGCTGTTTACGCATGCTGTGTAGATACTTAGCATTAGCAGTGCTATCACATCATCACATTATTGGCCAGGCTGTTTGATTGACAGGTGATCTCTGGGGAGCGCAACCTAAAAACACAACAGCAAGTAATTTCCAAGAATTACAAAAAAAAAAAAAAGTGTCAGGTTGCCGTTTCAAGATAATTTTACATGATTTCAGCATAAAAATCCTGCTGATATTTGAGCTCTGGGACATTGCATTAGAGGAGAGCATTAAGAGCTGTTAAGCTAAACTGCTATTAGTTTCCTCCACACATGCCCACAATCCTGTGGTGGTGGTCTGGCTCCGGTCGGCCGCTGTCAGCACTTCTCTGTCCCGCTGAGTCGCTCAGCTCGGAGGGCCTGTGGGCCTCTGAGGTCTGGGAGAGAACCAAAGAATCCTCCCGACTCCGGCCGGGGGGGGAGCTGCAGATACGTGAAACCGCCGGCATAAACAAATTGAAATGACTCGCGGTGATGCGCTGACCTGTTGTGTTCGTGTCCACGTAGACGCCGTTCACGCTGACCCTTCGCCTGTGGGACATTTTCATCCTGGAGGGGGAGAGGCTGCTCACCGCCATGTCGTACACCATCCTGAAGATTCACAAGAGTAAGGAGACGGCAAACAGACATCCGGTCGAGAGCAGGAACACGTTTCTGAGCCCTGATTTTAAATCATTCTCAGCCTTTTAATAATGTCCAGAAATGAAGTGATTCTGCTGATTTTCAGCTGTTTTTTGTACTTGAAGTCTGTAAATCAACTGTGGAAACGTCTTTAGACGCAGTGACACTTCTTAAAGGGATGGTTCAACACATTCAAGGGAAAAGCTCATGCAGAGAGTTAAATGAGGACATCATGTCTAAATGCTAAATATATAGATACCACCAGGTTAGCTTAGCTTAGCTTAGCTTAGCACAAAATAATGACGCTCTGTCGTCTTGTGCCTGACTATTTCTTGGCCTCACAGCCTCATGCTGACTCATGACTCCAGGAAGTAGACTGTTCCCTGATGATGTCACATCCTCAGTCCCTTTAAAGAAAGAACCTCATATTTTGTGACTCGTCCACAAAGTCCTGAACGTGTGTTTTTCCAATGCAGCACCATACACAGAAATTCAAATCAAAGTCTGCCGGCGCCTAGTTCCACTTACTGCGCTGTGATTGGACAGTTGCCGTTCAGAGGGGTTCAGGGTGCGACAGTCGTACACGCTGCAGCGTGTTTGAGAGGCGTTAACGCACAAACGTTGTGTCTGCAGAGCGGCTGTTGAAGATGTCTCTGGAGGAGCTCAGGGAGTTCCTGCAGGAGCGGATTGCTCAGACCTTCTTCTACAGCGACGACGTGATCGTCGAGCAGCTTCAGGCCTCCATGACCGAGCTGAGGAAGATGAAGCTGGACCTTCCTCCTCCAGGTACACAGCACTGAAAGGCTTCAATATTTAAGATGTTTCTGAACCATGTGACTCCTAAAACGAGCTTCGAGGCAGAGTTTCGTGTTCTTAATGTTCTTCATGCACCTGTTTGGTCCACAGGGAAGCCGGAGGAGTTGCCTCGTAAGCCTCTGGGTCAGGAGCTGCCCGTGCTGTTGAGTCCAGTTCAGCCCTCCAAAGGGAAACCGTCCTCAGCCAGCGGGTTCCCCCCCAGAGCAGGCCTGAGCCTCCACATCATCTCCCACCAGCCCGACTCCATATCCCCAGACCAGAGCCCCTCCAAGGACCCCAGAGACCTGGACGCTGTGGACGAGGAGGAGGCCCCGCTGCCTTCCCCTGACCCCATCATCATCCACAGCCAGGCCCCGCTCACCCCAGACAGCTCCCCGCTGATGGGGCCTCCGCCTTACCAGCCCCCAGGGAGTCCCACAGAGGTCACAGTGGATCACCCCTCACCGCCAGATCAGGATGAAACGCAGCCACAGGTGGCGGACGCGGTCTCGCCCGCCTCCACAGACGACTCCTCTGTGGCCACTCGCTCTGCTGTCACCGCCGACCAATCCTCCTGCAAGCTCCCACGGACTCTTTCGGCCCCCGTAGCCCAGGCGGCCTCGCCGGCCTCGAGCTTGGCTCAGTCTGAGAGTCTCTCTGCAGCAGAGAGGGCTGAGGACAGCTACCTGGTCCAGCTGCTGGAGCAGGCCTCAGCGATGGCCTCCAACAGGAACCTGAACCAGGACTCGAGTGAAGCATCAGAAGACACACAGGCTCCGGAAACTTCCTGAAATGACCGAATGATCATCTATTATTGGATCACGTGTCGTGGCATGAAGCAGTTCTGAAGCGGTTCTGTGAAGGTCAAGTTTAGGCTGGCGGCCATTAAAGTTTTGGTGAAGAACGGCAGACGTATGATTTATCAGTCAGTTTATCAATGTCAAGCAATAATTGCTTAAAAAATGTCCCCAGTTTCAGGACTAATATTCATTTTGCTAATTGGAAAGTTAAGTAGAGTTTCCTGCTTTAAGAGTTAAAGTGTCTGTGGTCCAGCTCAGCAGAAACTGATGTGTAGCTGTGGAAGTGGACTCGGTGTCTGGTCCTGAACAGCAGGGTTTGTATTTATTTAGTGTCTCAGAAAATTAAACTAAGATGGAGAGCGGCGCTTCCTCTGAGCTCGACTTCCTGTCGGCGTGCAGTGAAATGACGCTGTGTGACAAAATATGGAAATTGTCATCAAGTTTTTATGTGCAGGTTTTAGTTTTAATGTAAAGGCCCAGTGTGGCGAAATAACAGCCTAAATGTCAGAAGAGTATTAACCTGAAAGCCATTTGCACAGTGGACTGGAAATAAATATCAGCAAGCCCCTCTCACGGCTTAAATGATGAATCTGTAGATGAATTAAAACAGCTGGAAATTTGTGAAATGAGCTGAATCAGTCCAAATCAATCACTTGTCTACATCGTGCAGTAGTTTAAAAACAGCTAAATGAAGTAAACTCACATTGATTTCTGCTCAAACATCGTGTGTCCTCTCATCCTGCACGAGTTTGTCTTTAATAAGCAGGTTAAACAGTTCTAACCCTGACCCAGACATCAGCGTGACGTCCTCTGTGAAAGAAGAAGAAGCTGTAGGACTGATTTCTGAGACGCTCGATAAATGTGGACCCAGTTTGTCTTTACAGCTTTTTCAAGTCTAAAAGAAGAAAAAACCAAAAGATCTGATGAAAATCCTTAACAGAAAGTCTGAGTTATACATTAAGTGTGTGAAGGTTAGAAGATGTGCGTGTTTTCCAAGCAGGGAGCATCTGTTGAGTTGCATTATGGGAAGTGTAGGATCTTGAGTTTTTGGAGCTTGACACCATTCTAGAGGCATAAATTTGATCATTGTGTTTTTAATCTGTCTCACGAAGCCCCAGCTTTATGGACGTGGAGTTCCCCGCGGTGTAAACTAGATGAAAGTGGTTTCAGTTGCAGAGAATTTGCAAATATTGGTCATGAAGTTACTTTAACCAAATCCTTTGAACACCAGTAAAACCCCAGCGTGCAGAGTAAATGCACTGACATCATCACCTTCTGCAGCACCTTGATGTCTACAGCTGAGTGTTTGGAAAGATTTCCCTGCTGAATCCTTTCAAACACACGTCTCTCGGGGACCAGTCTCTCAGAGGAGATGCAGGACGATGAGGAGACACCTGACACCTGGAGGATTCGCCATCACAGCCGCGCTGTTTCCTGTCGGCTGGTCAATCTGATGGAGTTTTAGTGCAGAGGAGGGATCATCCAGACGTCTGTGAGGCATCACCCTTTACAATAAAACAAACATTTTTGTAGTTTTGTAACGTTTCGTCAGAGAACAAATTGTTGCTCAGTCGGCCTTTGTAAAACGTTTGCTAGCAGAGTTACAGTTTTATTTTTTGTACTAATGTCTCGATGCCTTATTTGGATCAGCTTCAGTTCTTCTGCGGACGCTGTTGATGTTAAACCCTGCACAACGGCAGGAAGAGAGGTCATATGACACGAGGACAAAAAGCAGCTTTCAGGTGTTGGACTGAAGGCGAAGCCTGCGACATGGTGAGCTGGCTCACTGTTATGATTGTACGCATTCAAACCCATTGAGCTGGTTTTAAAGACGTGGTTTTCTAGCTCAGTAATTTATTGTTTTACCCTCCTCAGAAAGGTCATTTAAAAGCCGCTCTTGTGCTCATCCTGTTCAAGAACTGGAATATTTGCTGCGTTTCCATTGAGCTCCCTGAACGGTGAAAATAGCCTTTGTTTATTTATCTTACAGAGGAGGATCTGGATTAGATGTGTCAGATTTTGTTCATGTTGTGCTTAGAAATGTACAGTATTGTAGAACCAGTATGTAGGTAAGAAGAGTTAAAGCAGTTTTCCCATCTGAGGGTAGAAAAAGCATTTCTTCAGCTCTGTGCGTAGAAATAGTGAAAGACTGACATCTTGTGGTTGATTTAGATCGAGCATGTCTCTGTCTGGATTTAGTAGAAAGAGTTTAGAGATCAAATGACAACAAATCAGATTAGGAATCCTCAAAGTCTTGCAATTTAATTATTATTTTGAATGATGTGAATATGTTCTGGCTTTTTATGACATTTTGCTGTATTTCAGTGCTAAAACTGCAGCTAATTTAAACATGTTTTGAATAATTGTTCATCAAAGTAGCCCGAGATGAATCCGTTTTTGGTACTTTTCTCCAGATGAAGCTGCAGTAGGATGAAAGTGTGAAGCGCTTCACGTCCACCTGTGGAGGTAAAACACAGCGTCGAATTCTTGGCTACAGATTTGTTGTACATTGAAATCTACAGCAGCTTTTGTTAGGAGTGACTTGGTGAACTCTGGAGCTGAAACAATACAACTTTCATCTTCCTTGACTTTCTGTGTGTCTGATTTGATCTCAGAGTTAATGAGCAGCTGAAATATGTTAAATTTGCCAAACAATGTGCTGATAAACTCACAACCACCAGACCGGGAAATTTGAAATAATTGTTGAAAGTGGACGTAGAGTCCAGGCAGCCAAAAGTGCCAGAAAATACAGGAATTTAGGGGATATATTAGGAAATGAAAATTGTTTAAAGTTTGAAAAAACCTATGCCTTTGAAGGCAGCACAGCTAACTGTGAAGCTACAGCTAGGAGGCGGTTAGCTTCATCTTAGGTTAGCACAGAGAGTGGAAACAGTGAGTCTGGCTCTGTTCAAAGGTAAAAACACCTTTTAAGTTCACTGATTAACACGTTACATCTCAAACAGTTTAAGCGGTGACTTTATGCTTAGCTAATCTTTAAACTAATGTTAGCATAACGGACAGACATGACGGTGTCTCCACACTCATCCAGTTAGTTAGCTGTTAGCTCTTGGTAAGAATTAGCACATTTCCCAAATGTGGAATTATTTCATTAATTGTATAAAACAATTTGTAATAAAAGAAATTGATTGGATCATTAATTATCATGACACTTAAGTAAAAACGGCTTCATATGATACAAAAACATGACCATGACCTTAAAGCAACTACAGCTAGTTTTAAAATGCATATTTTCACTTGTGTTAATATTAACTTTACTGTTTGTTGGTTTAACATTTACTTTGCTGAAAAACAAAGCGACCGTTGTCGTGTGCTGTTACTCTGAAATCCATGACCAGAAGTTTGATTCTGGAGGATAAACGCACCCTCAGTTTGTTGGTTTTTGTCCGCAGTTCGGCGCTGCGGCCGCAGGGAGGCGCTGCTGAGCGACAGTAAACTCACCTGCGCGCTCACTGGCTGCTGCATCTGATTGGTCCGCGTCACTCCTTCATATTTTGGTTGGTTGTGGCGCAGCCGGTCAGTCTCGTGCACTTTGAGTTTTGAGGTCCGTCCTCAAACTGAGCGCAAAGTTGGATTTGATAGAAAACTCTTGTCCGCTTTGTGTGAAGTGTTCAGAGTCCCTCTGCATCATGTCCAGCGGTGTTTTGGTGAAAGCCCTGGAGGACCTGAGCCTGGATTCAGGCTATGTGCCCGGGGACCCGTGCCCGTCCCTCAGCCTGTCCTCCTCCGGCAGGTCGGCGCAGTCTCAGGCGCACTCGTGCACTCCTCACCGGGGTACCTGGTGGCGGCACGCCGGCTCTCTGTACAGCAGGAACGGCAGCTGGGACACGGTGAGCACCCTGCCGGAGGACGCGGCGGACATCCTGGCGAGGTGCCCCTGCCTGCCCGAGCTGGAGGACTATCCCTGGACCGAGCAGGAGCTGTGGGAAGTCGTGGGTCGAGTCGCCGGCTCGGATGCGTCTTTCACCGGAGAGGCTGTCCACCGGCTGTCCGTTCTGCTCCGGAGGGCGTTGGTGCGGGTGTCCCGGGAGGCGCAGCGGCTGAGTGAGCTCCACAGGCGGTGCACGCGTCTGGAGGTCCAGAGCGCGGTGAGGCTGGTGCTGAGCTGGGGTCTGGCCGAGAAGTGCATCTCCTCCGCGGTGAAGGCCGTGTCCCTGCACTGCATGAGCTCCGGGGACGACGCGCGTCAGCGGAGCAAGTCGTCTCGCTGCGGGCTGACTCTCTCCGTGGGCCGCTTCTTCAGGTGGATGGTGGAAACACGCGTGTCGGTGCGCGTTCACGAGTACGCCGCCGTCTGCCTGGCAGCCTGCGTGGAGAGTTTGATGGAGGAGGTGGTCGGACGGGCGCTGCAGGCGGCGAGGCTGACCGCGGAGGAGGAGGAGGAGGAGCGGGTCAGCGGGCTCACCTGCTGCCCGGTGACCGTGGAGCTGCTGGAGGGAGCCGTCAACAACGACGCGGAGCTGTGGGGACTCCTGCAGGTCTACGAGCACCTGATATGCGGCAAAAATGCTAATGGTGAGTTCAAGCACCTCAACACAACTTCTTTAAAGGCGAACTTCATCCTTCAGCATCAGCGCATCTGGAGATACGTGCTTTTCACTGGACAGGGAGGGGGTGAAAAACTAACCAGTAACTAAAGCAGTCAGACAAATGTAATGGAGTAAAAGGTCCAACATTTGCCTCTGAGAGTATAAAGTAGCAAAAATGTTAATACTCAAAGTATCAGTACCT
Organism: Chaetodon auriga; assembly: GCF_051107435.1. Classification (NCBI taxonomy): domain Eukaryota; kingdom Metazoa; phylum Chordata; class Actinopteri; order Chaetodontiformes; family Chaetodontidae; genus Chaetodon; species Chaetodon auriga. Next base: position 32,169,024 of record NC_135074.1, on the reverse strand, counting down.
CTAATTTGTACTTCAGTAGTGTACTTGAGTAAATGTACTCAGTTACATTCCAGCACTTGGATTTGCTCACGTCTATTTTACATCATTTAAAATTGAATTACACAAATTTTTCTCTTATTTTTGGATAAATAAACTTAATTTACAGCTTCAACTTTACAAACTGTTCATATCAAAGATCAGCAGTTTAGACAGACGTTGGTTTTATAACCTGAGAAACTTTACTCAGATTTTAAACTTTGATTGCAGTTTTACGCAGAGACGCGCTTCTCGTGGGAGAAATGCCGTCGTGTGAAATGTCACATGTCCCTCAATGAAAACACTCACGGTCCATCGCACAGAAAACACGTGTGTTTTGAATCCACATGTGACTTGATGTGTCCGAGTCTGACAGCAGTCACAGGAGAAGCGTCTCGGTCCTGTCGCCCCTCTTTGCCTCCCCCTGCAGCTTGTGTTTAAATGTAAAATCAGTGAGAGCTGCTGTGAAAGTGGGTGGGTGGGGGGGCCTGACCCCTGACCCCAGACCCCAGACCCCACCCTGGAGGAGCAGCTCTGCTCCCCACAGAGCAGAGGACCAAAGAGGACTAAATCCCTTCAAACTGCTCAGAGAGGGTTCAGTCCAGATGATGATATCAGATAATTAACAGCAGGCTAAGGAGTCTGGCAAACCGTGGAGGATGTGATGGGAAACCCCTCAGACAGGAAACGGGCATTTTGGGTAATAACGGACACGGAAGTGAAAGATGGTCTGATAAACGTCTGCAGTGAGACGCCCTCTGGGACATTCACTGGGTGAGAGAGACGTGGTTCACACGAACACGTCCTGCTCTGAGTGACTGAATGAACGTGATGTCGTCACACCTGTCAGCCTCACCTGCACGTCTCTGGACTGTGGCAGGAAGCTCGTGCAGACTCCACAGAGCCGAGACGGTGCTCAGCGCTGCGCCGCCATTGGTTGGTTGTTGTGAGCGTCCTCAGATACTCAACATTATTACTCCACAGGTTTGACAGTCAAGGTCAGTTTTGCTGTTCTGGAACTTTCTCTCGTGTCACCTGATCTTCCTCAGCAGGTGGAGTTTGGCCACCTTTCATGGGACTGTAGATGTCCTAATGTCTGTTAATATTTGTGCTATTTTCATGTTTCCAGCGTGGATGAGAAGCTCACAAAGTGCTTTTAGAGCTGAGAGAACTCCACCGGCTGAAGGGATTGAAGGCTCCAGGTGAGCGAAATGGACCTGATAGTTTGGTGAAAAATCGGAGAAAACATTGTTTAAAAAAAAAAAGAAAATGCATCTGTAGAAATCCAAAACACTAAATCACCGACTGTTGAACACACAGGCACCATGTCTCTCTGCCTCCAGCCCAGTGCATGCTGGGATATCGCTCTCCCATGAGAGCGAACAGGAAGGAGCGGGTGCAGTAAACGAGCGGGTGTTGTTGCCCTCTGACCCCCACAGGCGACACAAAGGAGCTCTCTTTCCCGCTCAGGCTGCAGGCGCGAGGTTCACGGCCACGAGCGCCGCCGGCTCGGCCGAACAAACAGCCTCCGTGGCCTCTGTCCACAGCTCGTCATGTGGTCGTCACCCTGAGCTCGCCGTGTTCAGCACATTCACGTTGACGCTGTGTGCGTTTTAACGTGTCATGAGTCTGTTTGTGTTCCGTCACGTTGAACTTGTTCCAGTTTGCTTCCAGTGGTCAGTCTGTGTTTGTCTGTGTGCTTTGAGTCGACCCTCACGCTGAGGACGTGGAGAGACACATCTGGACAAAGACACAGAGTCAGATTAGAGATGAAGCAGCGAGTAATCCTACACTCTGGGTGCGCCTCAAACGTCACATGATGTTATCTCCATCTGTCAGAGCTGTGAAGCAGAAGGAGGCTGCAGTTGTTTCTCGTTTGATGAAGAAACTAAATGATTGATTGGAGGTTAATGATTCTCACGCCTCTTTGATTAATCGGACGTCTGTCTCAGGAGGCCTTCCTGGGTGTCCAGAGAGACGTAATCGGCCTCCGCTCTGTCGTCAGCGGCTGTGTTCAGGTCTGTGAAGCCGACTGTGAGACAGCCCGAGTCCACAGCGTCCAGACGTCCCGCCCACAGGTTTAAACCAGATTATGCTAACAAAACAACGTCTTCCCGCCAATTCTGCCTGCCTGCGTGACATGACCCCGTGAGCTCTGTGAAGACTTCACTGACTCCAGCTCGACCTCTCCTGCATGTGGTCTTTGGGTCGAGGCGGCCTCGTTTCGCTTCAGTCGCTCCAACTGAAATCATGCTGACAGCTTTCTGTTCGGCAGACTTTTGTCTTTCGTCCTGACTGATCTCGACCTCGTCCATGCCTGCCGCAGCGTTTGTGATGTTGGATGAAAACGGCTTGTCAAAGTATCATGTCACTCCTGCTAAGCTCTGATTGGTTCCACCAACCAGCTGTGAGTAAACACAACACCAGACCTCCAAACAAATCAGAGATGTGGACGATGACTCAGAGGTCTGGAACAGGGTCCTGCTGGACCTCTTTGGATGTGTTTAGGTGGTCTTTGTGGCCTTTGTGGTCGCAGCCCATAAACTGTGAACCAGCCTCAAAGGCCGCTTGTGTTTGTAGCCACGTTAGCTGCTAGCAGTGATCAACGTTTGGATGGATGCCGTGTAGTTTGGCGCAGATGTTCGTGTTGGATGAAACCTGCTGATGTTGGTGCTTCCCCCTCACTGCTCACAGCGCCACCAGCAGGTCAGAACCCTTACTTTGGTTTGTGACCTGAAGAAACTAGTTCCCATCAAGACTGTGGACACGTTAAACATTAGACCTGCTGAACGTTAGCACTGAGAGCATGTAGCATGCTAACGTTAGCATTGTTATTATTTAGCCTTTGGTCCTGCATCATGGCCTGTTTGTCCCCGTGTCTGCTCAGGCTTTGCTCTTACACATCAGACTTTTATCGATGTGACTTGATAAAACACAGACGATCGTGCTTTTTAATGTTTTTAACATTTTCACTGAAGTTCTGATTTAGTGGCTGATCTGAGCTCTGCTGCTCTGTGAAGCTCTGTTCATGAACAGCAGGCCAGTTTTGATCCAGATTAGGACTCTGTTTGCTCTCCTGGTCTCAGTTTAGACTCTGCTGAGGTGGTCTTGACCTCCATCGCACGCACGCACACACACACACACACACACACACACACACACACACACACACACACACACACACACACACACCTTGGCTCTGTGGTTCTGTTGTCTCAGCCAAACACTTGCAGCTTTATACCACGCAGCAGAAAAGAGCTGTTGTTTGCAGGTACGGTGACTGTGCTTCTGTTTTCATTTGAGAGACACACACACACACACACACACACACTCTCTGAGGATGCAGTTGCAGACTTGGGGGTCGTTAAGTGTTATGTTTTTATTCAGCCACACACACACACACACACACAGAGTCAAAGGAAATGACTTAATCACGCATGATTCTGGATGTAAGCAGGCCAGTGTTAGAGCTGAGGGGTGTGTGTGTGTGTGTGTGTGTGTGTGTGTGTGTGTCACAGGTAGGATTAGAGAACAGTGATTTGTGCTTTGTCCGCTGCAGACTGGTCTCCTGTTGTGGACTCATGAATAGATGCTTGTTCAGCTCAGTAATCTGCATCAATTATCTGACACACTCGCTTCTTTCTTCCACACAAAAACCCACTTTCAGGGGGCCGAGGAGTGTTTTCCAGGCCGGAGTGATGAATCTGTTCAATCAGTGACGAGTCCTGTGTTAAACAGACGGGTCGAGGTCGGCTCTCTGCAGCCCGGTCTTCAAAAATGCTTTTTGGTTCAGTGTTAAGAACATCAGTTTTGTTTGCACACATCGAGCTGACAAAGAAAAAATGATGAAGACGAGGGTGATGATGATGATGATGACAAGGACGTGTCTTCACACATGATGAGCGGTTGAGGTTGAATCACTCTTGTGTATCTGCTGCTGGAGGCTTCAGTGTTTTTGTCCTCACTGAAGCTGTTTCCATTGTGGGAAGATCAGGAGTCAGCAAATACCCGATTCAACAGGCCACAATGGACGCGCGTGTGTGTGTGTGTGTTTGGACTATCAGAGACTTGGACTCACAGCAGTTTCAGTGGTTTCCAGTGCAAAAAGTACCCAAACACCAGCAGAAACGTCAGAGATGACACAGTGCTCGTCTCCGTTGTCCCTCCATGAGTTCAGTGTGTTCGCTTGTCGTTAGCACAGTTAGCACAGTTAGCACATGCAAACATCTGATTATCAGCACTCATGATAAACGTAAGCTGTGCATTTAGCCAAAGATGTCCTGAGCAGGCAGAGCGGAGACGTTAACGCTGCAGGAGTGATTTCAACTTTGGGTGTTTTGATCATATTTATTGATCGATTTATTGGTTGGAGTCTGTTCTCTCTGCTGTGAATTCAGCTGCTTTCCTCGGCAGCTTCGAGGCTGTTCGATACTCAAAAAACAGGTTTTCTGTGACAGCTGTAGCTCAGGCAGCTCTTTGAGGCTTTGATGCAAATTTCATCCACCAAAGTGACCTCTGTCTGTGTGTGTGTGTGTGTGTGTGCGCGCGCGTGCGTTCAGGTGAACTGTCGCTGCCGGCCCATGTCAGCCCGTACACCAAGGTTCCCGAGGACTCAATGGAGAGCAGGGAGGACGCCTACATCCAGCTGGAGCTGCGAACGCTGGAGCAGGCTCTCCTCGCCACCTGTGTGGGCAGCATCGCCGAGCTCAGTAAGTGTGTGTGTGTGTGTGTGTGTGTGTGTGTGTGTGTGTTGGTTTAAAGTGTGATGGGTGTCGGGCTCCTGGGACACATCGTTAGACGCTGCCAGCTCCCCCTCGGTTACATAACAAACTGTGGCTTGTATCCAGAAAACATGGGCACCTTCACACCCTCCAGGCCACCATAGCTCATTATCTGAACGCTCGTTACGCAGAAAGAATAAAAGACGTCTGTTCCTTCACTGTTCGTGGCCGTTAACGGACCATCTGATGACTTCAGCACGCCGTGGTCTGTTTCACTGTTTTCTCCTCAGAGTGAAGTTTAGATTATTTCTGTTTATTGAAAAGAGATTTCCTGTCTTAAAAGTTTGCAGTCACGTGACGTTAAATTCAGACGGAGGGCAGGAAGTGAAAACCACAGTGGACACGATGAACTGAACCGAAGGTTTAGCTGCTCATTCAGACGTCGCTCTGAACTGTGGTTTATTAACTGTACGTTATTTACGTTCAGCTGATGTGAAACCATTAAGGTTGATTATTATTAAGAATTATGTGGGTGGTAGAAGCGTCTACTTTATGAATTCTTGCTGGTCTCTACATCTACAGTAGACTCCGGTCAGAGAGTGACATGGGAACAGGGCCTCAACTTCAGTTCAATTTAATTTGTATTTTCCAACAGTCATATGGTTTCTGCAATCACAAATAATATCCAGCATAAATCAGTATTAGATAGCCATAATGTTCACAGACTAGAAGCTATCCACAAGCATTTAGAATGAACTGAAAAGTACTAACATGTACATGATGATATTAACGACTTAGCGCTAGCGTGCTAACGTTAGCGCGCTAGCGCTAGCATAACAGCGCTAGCGTTAGCTTGATAGCCTTAGCATTAACTTAAACACCTGGACAATGTCATTAGTCACCTCACAGTGATGTAAAACAACTAACAATCCTGAGCAAAGCTCAACAACTCAAACACCAAGTGTGTCATGAGACAAAACCCAAGAAAAGAATCACACAAATAACTTACATACGCTCATCTACTGTTATGCTGTTCACTCGTTGACAGTCCAGGCAGGAGAAAAAAGAAAACGTCTGAGCATAACGCACCTTAAGGACCCCAAGAGTCTCTCTTAGGTGTCTTTGTCAGTGCCTCAACAAATTACCACTTGACACCTTGCGTGGTGCTGCCGCCTACTGGGGAAAGGCCGGGAATTCAGAACACTGATTTAACAAGTGTTTGTCGTGTTGCTTGTAGCTGTTTAATTTAGATTTAAAACAACAGCTAAAGTTACACCATTTCCACCATTAGCCCCTCGGCTCCTCCCGACCGCAGACAGTTTACAGAATGTTTTTTCCAGCGTCAGTTTCTTTCATTTTTCACCCTTATGAACGACTGTTGGTGCTCGAGCTCCCCATGGTTTCTTGGTTTGATCGATCTGAGCAACACAAAACATCGGCTTTTTAAGTGTGTTATAGTGTTTTTAGTGCAGAAAATCACTTCCTGCCCTCCATCTGCAGCTCACACCACAACAAAAGAGCGACGTGACGTCATCTGCAAACAGCCTGTTAATAAAACTCTCAGAAACCAGCAGAAATATAAATGATCACTGCTCATGAAATCATATTTATCAGATCATGTGGAGCTGTGCTAACAGGACAGACTCTCACAATCCAAGCTGTTTGTCTTTGTTCTGTCAGAGTTAAAGCGCTCGTGTTTATTGGACGACAGCGTTCATTAAAGGAAACACTGCACAGCGTCACACAGGGTCATGTGATCTTCACCTTCTGCTCTTCCTGCAGGTGATCTGGTGTCTCGAGCAATGCGTCACATGCAGCGTCTGCGCAGCTCGAGTCCGTCCGTCAGCCCGGCCTGCTCAGCCAATCGGACATCAGTGTCCTGGGCCCCGGACGCCCTGCGGACGCTCTACTACTTCCTGTCCAGCCCGCAGATGGAGTCGCTGGAAAATCCAAACCTGGAGCCTCCGAGCATGGAGCTGAGCAGAGAGAGGTAGGGGTGTGTGTGTGTGTGTGTGTGTGTGTGTGTGTGTGTGTCAACAGCAGACTGTTGATTTTGTTTGTTTGTTTTCTTATTGAAGCTCATCTCTGTCAGTATTTGTCTGTTTTAGATTTTACGGATAAAGACTTCAGACGACACTGTTTAAGATAAGTTAAGATAAGACGTCATTTGTTCCGCGCTGGTGTTCTCGGCTCTGACGGCAGAATGAAGGATGTTTGTTGCTGCTTCTAGTGAACAGCTTCAAGTTTGGTGTGAAACCTTTAAAAAATACTAATTCAGAGTTCACTTACTGTTTTTCTTCAGCTTTCAGCTGCAGCTCAGGGTCTTCATCAGCTGACAGTCTCAGACAAAAACACCTGATTATTGTTATTATTATTACTGATTTTCTTTGAGCGTGTTTGGTTCATAAAAACATGGATTACAGATTGAATGTTTTCATGAAAAGAATCAAACTTTATTCTCTTTTCATGCGGGTTGGTGCATTTCAGACACCGTGAATCTAAACTATCAAACAATTTGCCCAATTAAAAAATCCTGAAACGTGAACATAAGTGAGCTTCTGATGGCCACGTCTGCACTGATGGCTTCTGCGCCTCCTCCAGGCCGTTCCTGCTCCTCCCTCCTCTCATGGAGTGGATCCGCGTCGCCGTGGTGCACGCCGAACATCGCCGCAGCCTATTGGTGGACAGCGATGATGTCAGACAGACAGCCAGGCAGCTCCTCCCAGGATTGGACTGTGAGCCCAGACAGCTGAAGTGAGGAGCCAATCAGCAGTCAGCATGTGCATGACTAAGACCGTCTGGGTGACGCAGAACCAGGTTCAGGCTTCTGTCTGCTTCCAGGTCCGAGTGCTGCTTCCAGTCCTGGAAGTGTGCGGATGCTGAAGCCGCTTCGGCGAAGTTCCGGCTGGGTTTGGGCTTCAGGATGCTCTCGTGTGGCCGAGCAGATCTGGTCCATCAGGCCACACGGCTGCTGGGAGACGAGGGGGTAAACGCCACGGATGACCAGGTGAGGGGTGTGGCCACGGAGATGACACGCTCCTGGTCACGGGTTATTTTGACGTATGTTTGTCTGAGCAGCTGATCCAAAGGTCTGACGGTCTGCTCCTGCAGGGAATGACTCCTCTGATGTACTCCTCAGCAGCCGGAGATGAAGCTCTGGTGCAGATGCTCATAGAAGCTGGAGCTCACCTGGACCTGCAGGTAAACACATAGCTGCTGACTCAGCTGGAGAGCCCAGGTCACAGCTGGTTAGTGCAGTTGCATTGTGGGAACTCGCCTTCCTTATGGGGACAAAATGGTCCTAATGTAAATCATCAATGGAAACCTGTGTGTGTGTGTGTGTGTGTGTGTGTTCAGGTCCCAGGCTGCTCTGTCAGACACCCCTCGGTTCACCCCGGCAGTCGGCGCTGGGTGGCGCTGACGTTCGCCGTGCTGCACGGTCACCTGTCTGTGGCTCAGGTGAGTGCTGACACACGCGTCAGGTTTAAACATGGCGGCTCGATAGAAGCGGCTCGGCTAAACTGTCTCCGACGGCGTTGTCTCCTCAGCTGCTGCTGGAGGCCGGAGCAGACGTGGAGGGAGGAGCCCTGCTGGACGGCCAGGAGAGCTCGGCTGAGACGCCGCTGCAGCTGGCTGCTGCTGCAGGTACCTGGTTACTGAACACCTGAGCGTGTGTGGCCACATCGACGCTGCATGTGTTCACTGTCTGAGTAACATCTTCATCTTCTCAGGCTACTACGAGATGGTGAGCTTGCTGCTGTCCCACGGAGCCGACCCTCTGCTCAGAGTGCATCATGGGAACTCACCGCTGTGCGAGGACATGACCTGCTTCAGCTACGCTGCAGCACACGGACACAGGTGAGACGTTTGTCTCACCTTTTGAAGCAGTAAAGTAATGTTTGTAGGACCCTTCTTGAAAACCAGTGTTATGAAAAGGTGAGACAGGTGGTGAAAATGGCCTCCTGTCAATCATCTGCATGCAGCGCTCCACCTGTAGAACGCCGCTCTGATCTATGAAGCAGACGGCGACTCGTCTGAAACGTATTCAGCCTCACAGGTGAGCTGGACGCTGCAGTTTCAGCATGAAAATGAAGTAGAAGAAGCTGCTGCAGGTGAGTGATGTGGTAACAGGTGATCCAGTTATCACTGTGAGGACGCACTATAAGCACGTTTCAGGCGCTCACACAGGTGCACACCTGAAGTCCAGGATGCTGCGCGTGTTTTTCCTGTGACATGGATCAGGATGCCGGCTCGCCTTATTCAAGCCTTCTGTTTTTGTTTTCGTCTCCAGGAACGTCCTGAGGAGGCTGCTGCTGCAGCCGCAGGACAGGAAGGAGGACATCCTGTCTCTGGAGGAGATCCTGGCCGAAGGCGTGGAGGAGTCCGACCGCGATGCAAAAGCTCCAGAATCCCCGAGTCCTGTTCCCAGACTGTGTAAGGCCCGCATGAAGGCCCTGCAGCAGGCGGCCTATTACAGCGCAGAGCACGGCTACCTGGACGTTAGCATGGAGCTCAGAGACATGGGTGAGACTGAGAGTCCGCGGCATAGATGACATGTATTCATGCTTTGATTGGTTGATTGAAATCTAAACCAATCACATGTCACACGTTTATATGGAAACACATCAGACAGTCGAGCTGTCCAACTGTCCCTCTCTGCTGTGTCCAGGTGTCCCCTGGAGGCTCCACACCTGGCTGCAGTCTCTCCACAGAGCCCAGCAGCTGTGCAGGGACAAAGCCACCGTCTCCCTCCTCGCAGAGTTCCCCTCCATCAGGACGGAGGACTACGGCCCCGAGCTCGTCTCCACAGGCGTCCCGCTCATGTTCAGCATGTTAGAGAGCAGCAAGGTACAGCTGAGTGTCCCTCTGTGTCTGCGGCGTCGAGCGACGTCTTCATCAGTCCTCCTGAAACATGTCTTCTGTCTGTAACCTGCGTGGATATCTTTAGCTTTTATTAGTAACAGCTGTGAGTCTCTGAGTCTTTGAGTCTCTGAGTCTGTCTTCGGGCTCTGAGTCTCTGAGTCTGTCTTCGGGCTCTGAGTCTTTGAGTCTGTCTTCAGGCTCTGAGTCTCTGAGTCTGTCTTCAGGCTCTGAGTCTCAGTCTGGTCTTCCTGTCGCTCTTCCTCTGCAGGACTACGTGATAACCAAGCGGCTGGCCTCCGTGTTTTCTCACTGCTACGGCGGCGCTCCCGTTCCTCCCGTCCCGCCCGTGGACGTCGCTCTGTCCACGCAGCTAGGTAAGCCGCCGCTGCCGTCATGTGACCCCCCGCTGAGGATGAACACCTGAAGGACGCCTGCTCGTCTCTGTCCTCAGATATTCACTTCCTGAACAACCGGGAGATGTCGGACGTGACGTTCGTGGTGGACGGCCGTCCGTTCTTCGCTCACCGGGTGCTGCTGATGTCGGCGTCTGAACGGTCTGATCCGCCTCCAGAAGCACGAAGATGTTAAAGCATAAACGATCATTTATTTCTGACAAACGCCATAAAAACAAAATGTGGCTTTATTTAACTCTATTTTCTATTATTTCATGTTGCTCTCTGTACTTATTGTCATTTTCTGAATGTAGACAAAACTTTTAAGATTTAAAAAAAAAGTCATGATGAGGAAGAAACAGTTTCATCTTCGTCTCAGCTGAGTCGAGTGTTCTTTGCTTCATGATCAGAGAGTTTAAACAAATAATTAAAATGAAGTTTAAACTAAACGTCGTTCTCTGCTCTGACGTCAGCTTTCGACAGATGCTCTGCGACTCCCCCGACGACGTCATCCACGTCAGTCACATGACCTACAGCACCTTCCAGGTAGGGCGCGCTCGCCGTCTGTCCTCTGGTGTCAGTGTGACCTTTGCTCCGTCAGCGGGTGGATGCTGACGTGTGTGTTCCTCTGCAGATGATGATGAAGTCTCTGTACTGTGGAGGGACAGAAGGACTGACCGTGTCACACTCTGAGGCCATGAAGGTAAAAGCACTCACCTGCCGCAGGTGCAGACCTCCGCGTTCACGTTGACGTGTGTCTGTTCGTTCGCCTGTCAGATCAGTGTGACGCTGATTTTTCAGCCTGTATGAAGCTCAATCAGCGGACGCGTCATCTGCTCCTTTTTCGAATAACCAAATCAGGACGTCTGACAGTCCCACAGCGCCGCCATGAGACCAGCGCGCTGCACCGCACTCACGCTCAGATCAGCCCTGACGGCTCGTTTCTTCTCGTCTTCCTCTGATTTCTGAAATATTTGCGGCTCTTCTCGACGTCTTTGGATGATCTGTGTTCTGTTCTGCAGCTGCTGCCCGCCGCCTCGTACTTCCAGCTCAGAGGTCTGCAGAGATGCTGTGAGATGAAGCTGTCGCAGAGTCTGACGGTGGACGCCGCCGTCAGCATCTACCTGACGGCGCAGGTACGACGACGGCTCATTGCGGCCGGCCGCTGGTCAGCCTGTCACAGACGCTGTTAGATGAGAAGTTTTATAGTCTGGAGGTCGTGATCGGTGTGTTTAATGTCTCTGTGAGTCATGTAGTTCAGTTTTGTTCTTCGTCGTGGTTCAGATCCTTTAAATCCTCTTCCTCATGTTGTCCTTGTTGTCTCTCCTTACCTGAAACGTGTCTCTCTGTTTCAGCACCTCGGAGCAGCTGAACTCTGCAGGTTCTGTGAAGGATTCTTCCTGCAGAACATGGACCGGCTCCTGGACCGGGAGGACTTCCACCGCCTGCTGCTGGGCGCCGCGGGTCGGGACGCGCTCTGCCCGGGGACGAGCGCTCGGGACCGGGACCGGGACCCGCCGGTCCTGCTGAGGGTTCTGGAGGCCGCGCTGGTGCGCAGACTGTCCGTCCTCCACGCGGCATGTCGGGGGTAGAGGACAGAGCAGCTTCACGTGCTGACGGCGTTCAGACACACCGCTTGAGTTTGGGAAAGAAGCCATAAACTGTTTACACCTTCATCTTCTGAGGAAGAGTAGGACACAGAACAGGCGGTCATTGATCCGATTTATTGATCCGGACACAATCAATGATTCAACCAATGAGTCACAGACGGCTTCGGTATCGATGACGTCAGTCATCAGGTAACATTTTTCACTGGAAGTCAAACGAGGCTTCAGTTTTTTTTGACGTCATGACGTCATTCATACTTTCATCATTTCTTTTTGAAATCAATCACTGCTCTGATCGATTATCAGTGTTATGGAGGTTTCACTTGTGTCGGGACTTCAGACCACGTGATCAGGTTTCACTCTAAGTTCCTCTTACAGTTGATCAGATCCCATGTTTTACCTGTAGAGATCAGGTCAGGTGAGATGTTCTCCATCCACCAGGACTCACACCTGAGCCTGAGACTCTGTTTGTAGTCTTTGAAGTTCGGTTAATATCAGTCTGAGAGCTGCTGGTCTGTGGATTCTTTAAACAGCATTCAGACCGTTTGTACAATAAATAACTAAGATCAGTTAATATGATGCTGGGAAAAACATTTTTAAGGAGCTTTGATCCACGCAGGTGGTTTAAAATCATTTTAGTTCCTCGTCGATCCGTGCTCAGTTTACAGTCACTAACTTTTCAAAGGGTGTTAGCTTCGTTAGCTCTGGCTAACTAGCTGTTTAAGCTGCTTGAACACTTGGTGGCGACACACATGAGATGGAGTGAAGAGGCTAAAACTTAGAGGTTCAGAAAACAAATGAGCTGATGAACCATGAACAAGATGTGGAAATATGGGCACAGCTGAAGGCTCGTTAGTTTAGGAACTGAAAACAAAAGATGAAAATCTTTTTTAAGTCTTATTTTATAAAAACACACCTGGACAAGCAGCACAGAGGCAGGAGATGATGTGATTGGTTCGTTCAATGTAAGGTGACGGTTGTCCTCAGAGGGCTTTTTCTAATGTGACCTGTAAAATAAAATCATGCTAATTAGCTAATGCTAAGCTAACTCTCTGCCTTATACGTTGCCATTTCTCCTGAAGGTAGTCAGTTGAATTAGCTGGGAATGCTAACGTCAGTGGCTAATGTGAGAGCAGAGGAACATGTCTGCTCTGTGGTTTTGGTCTTCAGGACATTAGAATGAATGGACAAAGCCACCAAACTGTGGACACCGACTGTCCCTCATACAGCCTCAGTTAGCTCTGATGGCTAAGCTACGACGGGTTGATGAATCTGAGAAAAACTCCCTTCACACGTGTGCATCCCTGCGATGTGACGGCTGACGTGTGAGTCCTCTGCAGCTGCACGCAGACCATCAGCTCCTGTCAAACATGTCCATATTTTTGTGAATAAACGTCTTAACACCCCCCAGAAATGTGCACCAGCTCCAAAGTCAACAGATTTATTTCCTTTAGCACTGAAGTTGTTCACAGTAACATCACAAGGGAATACATTGCCAGTGGTTATCCTGCTCTGAAGTAGCGCTCCGAGTCCGTTCTGTGTGCTCTGGATTCCCCCAGTAGAAAAAGAGGAAAGCGAACAATGAAAGGTATTGCTTTAATTTTCTCTCTGATAACCCAACGCCCACCCGGTCGACCGGCAGAGAGCTCCCTCTTTGAGAGAATGAGTAAGGAGGATGCATTGCACGGTTACTGTGAGTACACAGTACGAGAAGAGAGGGGAGGGGGCGAGAGGACGGCGAAGGAAACCCAAAAGGTCCGAACAGAACCAAACCCAAAGAAACGCACATAAAGAACGGAAATACATAAAGAAGTGGAGAGAAAAGGGAACGGGAGAACAATTCCAACGACGACATGCAAAGAAAAGACGAATGCTGAACATGCAAACAACCGCACGAGGTCGAAGCTAAGAGAAGGAATCCCCTCGTTTTTTTAAATAAGCTTGTCGGTAAACTCGGCTTATTTACAGAAAGTTTGGTGAGATCTGAGTCATCGCACACGAGGGGAGGAAGGAGCCGACAGTTATCAACGAAGGGTCTGTTCCTCTCGGAGAGGCTACGTCTACATTCTTAAATTACAGTAAATCATTTTCCGAACGTATATTACAAGATTTCTCTGGTCGAAAAGCCGAAAAGAGGACGAACGCTCACAAACGCTTCAGTGATCCAATAACTTAAACATGACAAAAATATCTTAAATAATCTGACGTTAAGAAACATTCTCTACATCTCTCATATAAATAACGGAGAATAAATTAATAACAAAAAATGGCAAAATACAATAAAGTACAAAAATATACACAGCAGTTCAATATTGTAAAAAAACAAAACAAAACAAAAAAAAGAGTGAAAATCAAAAACGTGGTGGAACTGAACCCAGATCTGTTCACTCGTCAAAAGTGCAAAAGGAAAAGGAGACATTGGTGGACGGGCCTGCTCACAGCCGAACGACGCACAGACGGACATGTTAGCGTGCTTCTGCTTCCTGTTTCCTCACAGCTAGCCAGCTCGCTAACTGCGAGTGTATCGTCATGCTAACAGCAGCGCGGGAGTAAGCGTTCCTCTTTTACGGAGCGGTTTATGCTAACAAGCTAACAGCTAACAAGCTACGTTTCTGCAGCTCTTCGGCCCCTTCAAGTTCAGCGCTGCACAGGCAGCTTCTCATTGGTCGACGACGCAATCTGTGTCCTCCGTCGCGGCGATTCCATTGGAATAAAGTGATGTGAGCGTTCGGCTGTGAGCAGGCCAGACAAGAACACAAAACATGGCAGCAAGTCTGGAACAGAAAGTCACGACTACACTTTTTGTACATACGGAACATCTTTTCATCTGTACAACAGAATAGATCATTCATTTATGTAACACCGCCCCCCCCAGCCCCCCACCCCCCCATCACAGAGCGAGCTTCCAAATCCTGTCGTTCACAAAGAAAGACGACATGAAAAAGAAGTACAATCCGGCCAGAGTCCGTCCGTCCGTCGCCGCCGCTTCCTGTTTGTGTGCAAGTCACTACATCCCGCAGAGAGAAGCCATGTTTGAGTACAGAGTGTGTGTGTGTGTGTGTGTGTGTGTGTGTGTGTGTGTGATCTTATGTACATGTGGGAGAAAGAGGAGTGTGTGTGCGTGTGTGTGTGTGTGTGTGTGCAGATTGACAAACATCACTGTCTTAAGGCTTTTTTTTCTTTTTACAACTCTTCTGAGACGTGTCTGTGTTTGGTCTGCTGGGGGGGGGGCTGTGAAGTGAGGCGAGGGGGGGCGGGGAGGGGTCCTCTGTCTCTTCTTCGGTTTGGGACTCTCTTGGCGGTGGCAGGTCTCGAGGAGCCGCCGAGGTTAATAGTTATTATGGATGATCCCTGGTGGCAGAGACAAGTCAAGCCGTCACACACGTGAGGAGGACAGACACCCACTGAAAGACCCCCGAGGACACAGAGGGACAGAAGGCGGGGACAACAAAGCTACATCTGCTACTTATTGTAAAATACTGATCAACTGTTAAACTGAAAGCCATTCCCGTCAGACAGTACAAAAGTTATTGGCAAAAAGTGGGTTTCAGTCGTAGCTAAAGGGCGAAGTCAGCGGCGCTCTGTCCGCCGTCGGGACCCGAAACGCCGTCTCTACTCATGCACAGCTACCGCTCCTTAAGGTTGTTCCTGCGTCCTGTTGCCGGCGGCCGTCTTTGTTTTGTCTTTGCCGCCGGGGGGGCATTTAGAGTCATTGGGCGGGGGCTGGTTGGGCTTGCTGCCGGGGGCATGCTTGGCGGGGGAGCTAGGCGTGGCGGGGGCGCCGGGGGGGTGGGACGCTTGGATGTTCTTCTCGTCTGAAAAAAGCTGTTTAATTACGTCAAAGAAGTTACTCAACGGGCTGCCTACACAGATGGGAAGAAAAGAAAAAACAGAGAGAGAGAACAAACAACAGATGAGCAATGAGGTTAACATGAGGAGAGGAGGAGGTGATGGAGGGATGAGAGCAGGAGCGGAGCTGGAGGAAAGGAGACTCTTTGGCCCGGGGGGGTGGGGGGGAGGCGGCTGAGGGTTCGTTCAAGGAGGGAGAGGAGGCGCCGCATCTCAAACAGAGATATCTCACATGAGCGCGAGGCCGGAGTCTCAGTTTCCTCTGCTGAGGAGGAGAGCCGGCGGGAGGCGGGAAGACAGACCGACAGGAGGAGGCGAGGAGGAGCAGAGCACTGCCAGCTCCGTCTCTGCTCAGCTGGTTAGGAGACCAAACGAAGTGTGGCTGAGAGACAGGAGGACGGTGGCTCCGAGGGGTCAGTTCAGGAGCACAAATCTAAATTTAGAAGCTGCACAGGAAGTAGATCAAGAGTTTGAGGCGGCGCTCAGACTGAAACACGTTCACCTGGAGCCAAAATACACTGGAAGTATATTAACTTTAAGTAGATATATATTTTCACAGTACTCCTGAGTGTCCAGAGAAACTCAGCACATGCTCGGTGTGCAGGTTAGGCTAACTGGCTAACGGCTAAAGCTTAGCGTTGAGGCTAGCAGCGCTGCTAGCTAACAGCTAATGCCGCTGCCTCTAAAAGCTCATGCAGATAACTTCCTGTTTCCTGTTAGTTTCACCTCCTCGCTCCTCTTTTAACGCAGAAATCTGCTCACATGTCAGTGTCTTCAAAGCTCCCGTTGACTCTCCATCATCATCAACATCCATCACAACAACACCCAGCATCCATCTGTTAGGACGAAGCTCGGTCAGTGCTTTCAAACAGTCATGGGTGAAGAGGACATGCAACGATCAGCACAGTGCACACGTTAATCCACAGTCAGGGTTAGTGGTCAGACGGGGCGTCCCTTCATCCCGCCCAGTCACGTGTTGGTGTGATGACTTACCGCCGCTCCTCTTCGTCACCGCCACGCGAGCGTTTCTGCCGCCTGACGCCTCGTTCGGTGAATTCAAATATGGAAAGTTTATGAGGAGGGAGGGGGGACGACCCGGTGTCAGGCTTTACCATGCAGAGGGTTACTCAGGTCAGTCAGGAGACACACACACACACACACACACACACACACACACACACACACACACACACACACACACTGAGATCCACCTCTGTCAACCTTCCAGGTGAGCTTCTGATGAACAAATCGTCCCTAAAAACCTGAAATAAGCTGCTGCTTCTACGTGTGAGAGGACGATGAGATGATGGATTTTAGGAGGATTTCTTCTTCATTTTGTACTTTTTATCATCGAGGACGTGATGAATAAATCTGATTCTGTGTCTCATCCTGCTGTGACGTGTGAATCAGAGCTTCATCCATCAGTTATCAAATGTTCTTCATCATCTTTGAAAGTCATCTTAAGATGCCGTCTAATGATCAGTGGACTGATGAGATACTGTTCTTATTGCTATGATCTCGTTTATTAACAAGCTTCACTCTTTGCACATCTCTACAGCTCACACACACACACACACACACACACACACACACATACACACACACTCTGGTGTTAGTGCAGACAGGGTGTGGGGGGGGCAGGCCTCCAGGACGGTGCCGTGTGTTAAAAGCCAGAGTTAAGGTGTTCTGCCGGCCGCTCCGGCCGCTCTGGTCTTACCACGCTTGGAGGATTTACTGGGCAAAGAGCGCTGAGAGCCATCTGAGAGCAGAGGACAGTGTGAGAAACACCAACCGACTCACTGAGGCCCAGCGCTTCATCATCATCATCATCATCATCATCATCATCATCATCATCACCATCATCAGTCTGCAGTCTCCTCAGCACCAGTTCAAAGGGTCAGTCCACACACGGCCAACGTTCAGCTCCAGAGCTCCTGTTTATTTGACTGATACAAAGTGAACTACAACAAGCCTGCGTCCAATCAGGGCGGCTCGCTGATGCTTTGTCTCAAACGGCGGTTTGCAGAGAGCACGTTAACCAGACAGCAGCCAAGTTTCATGAGTGTGAACGACTGCAGCTCCAGCTGACGTCACTGATCAAACTGACCATCAGTGAGCACACAGTGAGCTCTCACACAGCCGTGACGATCCACATTCAACTCATCAAACACATTAAAAAGCCTGAACATCCTCATGTGGTGACGTTTTGGAGCGTAGAGGTTTGGGCTGGGACTCGAGACAGCAGCGTTTGAGTTAGCTTTGGGCTAGCATCAGCTAATGGTACTGATGCACATCCGTGACAGAGTCTGGCACGTGACAGCGGTCAGGACGGCTGGATACACTTCAGCAGGAAAAGGTCAGGAGACTCTGGGAAGCCGAACACTGACTGTGGCAGACGCCACCCTTTGAAGCTCATCTGCTGCTGCATCCACACACACACACACACGTATGAGCTCACACACACACACACACACACACAGACCATCAGGTTCAGAGCTGTTAGTGTTCAGTTCCATCCAACATGCAGATTTCTGAGGCAACAGATCAGCAAACACAAAGAGCGTGTTTGACATTCACACATGCTTTCATGTCAGCGCATCAGTCCCAGAACTGTGAGCGAACGGCAGCTCACCCAGAACCAGCAGCACACACGCCGCCTGGCCCGGCCCCGCTCGCGGTCAGGCCGCTGTCAGCCGGCGCCGAGCCCAGAGGCCAGACGGCGTGTGTGCGTGTGCGGCTCTGGAGCGGCATCATTCAGCATGCGAGTCATTCAGTCCATCCCAGCGGCATCAGAGTGAAGCTGTGAATGACGAGAAGCAGGGTGGATGAGGGCAGGCCAGAGGAGACACACACACATCAGACAGGTGGACATGTGGGTTATTGGCACATCCACACGGTGGGGGTGACTGAGGTGCATACAGTGATAACAGTTCCCATCTGTGGCAGCGACTGGCCATACTGGTTCCACTGGTTGACCGTGTTTAACCGATAGTTTGGATTTTCTGTCATTGGAGCTTTTCCACATAAACAGCGACTCACAGAACAGCAGCTAATGAGGCCGAGAGGCGGGACGGAGTTTAACCACAGGCCCCCAACGTGGAAACATCTTTAAAAACAGCTGCTCTCAGCAGGTCCACGGAAAACTGAAGAAAAGGAGTATTTCTGCAGCTATGACAGACCGAAGAGAAGACGCTTTAATTATCCTGCAGCACAACAAATACTCTGCTAGTTCATCACTAAGATGAGTTCATCTGTCAACGTGTCCTGTGGCTGTTTGACAATAAAGGTGTTTTGACTGTCGTCACATTAGAACGTATTTAAGTGTGAAACACAAACAGGAAGTGTTGAGCTAACGAAGATGAGCATGACGTGATTTCTGCTGCTGTGTTTGTTCTGGAGTCACTGTCTGTCTGGAGGTCAAAGGTCAGGACTTCAGTTAAACTTCATGAATTTAATGTTCTTGGTTAAAAATATTAAAAAATCCAAACTATCTGAGTAAAGACTGCAGGCTTTAGGTCAGGCACTCTGTGGTGGGAGCAGTGTGTGATGGAGGGTTGTAGTCGCCCTGACTCACCACCAGAGGGGACCATTATCAAGTAAATAACCACAGACAGGACAGAAACACTACAGCGTCACAGACAAACAGAAGTGACAGAGACAACTGGAGGACACACAGTCACTCTTTCTTTTCTTCCATATTTCAGAAGCGTCCGTCTCTCTATAGGCAGCCCAAAACATCCGATCACATCCAGCACATTTCACAGGTTTGTGTGTTTATGTGGCGCTTCATGCTAAAAAGTGTGAATGAATCTGAAACCTGGACGCTTTTCTCCCTCGTTCACACACAAACACCGAAATGTTGGACTGCAGCAGCTCGTCCACACGTGCAGACGCAAACATCCGTGTTCCTGAGCGGCTGCTTTTCTGCTGAGTCAGCCGAGGATGAATTACACTTTGATGTGCAGCTGCTGCAATCAGCGCCGCAGAGCTCCCTGAAAACCTGGACCATGTCCTCTGTGTGTGTGTGTGTGTGTGTGTGTGTGTGTGTGTGTGTGTGTGTGTGCGCACGTGTGTGTGTGTGTGCGTGTGTGTGCGTGCACGCCATGGTATGTGGCAGAGACATGCACGTGGAGATGTCGTGTGCTAAAAGCGGTGCCGAGCCGAGCCGAGCCGAGCTGAGGTGGGCCGCGGGCGTGGCTGTGCTGTGAGGAGTGCCAGGATGCCAGGAGGGAAGGAGGGAGGCTGTGAGGAGGAGGAGGAGGGGTGGGGGCATAGGCGTGGGCGGGTGGCGAGGGACTCCACTTACCAGAGATCTGGGGCTGCACGCCGGGCTGGTCGTTGGAGCTGAGCAGCTGGGCCTGGATGGTCTCCACCACGCGCTTGAAACGTCGGCTGGGACCTGACGAGGAAGAAACGCAGCTTCGTTAGGTTTGGTTACACTGTCGAAAAAGACTGAGAGGCGCCATCGATCTGCCAAGAAGTGCGTCTTTCCATCCATTTCTGGCTTTAAACACCTTCTAGTAACACGTTACTGTGTTTAGGACATGGGACGTCTTCTGAGGCGGAGCTGGGGTCCTTTTCTAAAACCTGATCCATCCTGATGATGAAGGCTGACAATGAGTGAGTGATGAAGAACCTGATGAGGTTTTTACTACCAAACTCTCCATAAAGCTGAAGTCTTAATGAATGAGCATCATGAAGTCGAGGGACGCTGCCTGAGACACTTCTGTGTGTCCAAACATGAAACAACAAGACCGTCCAATGAGACTTTATTTCCTGTTTGTTCACATGATGCATGCTTGGCGCAGTGATCTGCTGCTTTGATTAGTGCAGCTGAAAAATCTTGTTACCTGACAGCAGGGTGAAGGTGACGGAGTAGATGCCGTTGTCCTTGGTGGCGCTGGTGCTCTCGGTGTAGGTGATGTCCACCTGGAACTTCACCGGCTTCTGGAAAACCGTGGGACCGGCTGTGGACTTGTACTCCGCCCGGAAACTGGTCTGAGAGATGACGCTGTGGCTCAGACTGGGAATCTGAGAGAGGACAGTCACAGTCAGCAGACTCACAGTCGGAGACAACACAGAGAAACAGCTTCTGTCTCGGTAAAGATGGCGGCGTGGACGACAGAGACATAGACAGAGACAGAGACGGGAGGAGAAGGAGGCGCTTTGTTGGATCTGTTGCATCTGAACACGTCACCATGTTTCACAGCGTCAACGTCGATGTTGACGTGAGCAGACAGCAGTCTGCTGCACATGATGCTTCTGTCCTCCAGAGGACACGTGGACTGACAACACAAACATAAAGTCACAGAAAGCGTTCCTTCACAACTGAAATAAGGTTAAAACGGATCTGAAGAACGTCAGAAATGCTCCAGCAGAAAGAAGCGAGAGCTGGATTCACGAGAAGACGAGAGCAGAGGACGGACGGAGGCCGAGACCGAAGGACGTGAGAGCAGCAGAGAGGAGGACACTTACGGAGAGGAAGGCGTGGACGATGTCCGCCTTGATGGAGCTGAGAGGTTTGTCTCTGATCACGATGAAGATCTGCTCCTCCTTCTCCAGGTTGATGAAGTTCCCGAACCAGGACTTCTTAGCCAGCCTGCAGGAGGACAGAGACAGGACAGACATCAGCTGGGTTCTTCCACCACAACGTCCATCTGAGGACGTTTTGAAGGAGCTGAAGCTTTATCGACAGGTGGAGGTGCTGCTGAAGGTAGTTTCACTTTTCTCCTCAAACAGTTATTTACAGTCAGAAAAGTCTCATTTCGAAAGCTGGTCCAGGTCACAGAAGACGAACTTCAGTCTGGACTGAACAAACGTCCAGTCGGCTGACATTTCGACGTTTTCTTTATTCTTTACAGATTCTCTCAGACTCTCATCTGATTTTCTCCTGGAGTTCATGTGAACTGCTGAGCGACACGAGTGAGTTCAGGAAATGTTTCTACTGTTGGAAAAAAAAAAACGAGAAGGAAACAAAAAGCTCATTAGCTTCTGATTAGTCGAGCGTTTTAAGTGAACAAACGCGCTGCAGTGTTTGTGCTGCTCATATCTTTGATGATGTCATTCTCACTGTGTATTATTGTTCAGCCTGGATTACTGACTGTTTTCTCCAATTATTCTCAGAATTAAAACAAACACAAAACACTTTCCAGCAGTTTGTTCTTTCTAAAGATCAACGAGCCCTTCGAGGAACATCAGTGGAATTCACTAACTGTACAAACTGAAAAGCTACACACACTTAGCCTGCTAGCATGCTACAGCAATGCATGCTAACACACTGAAGCAGAGGAAATGTCTGTTAAAACGGCCTTTTCCTGGCTGGACTCTGGTGGGGCGTGCTGCAGCGTTACTCACTCTGGAGAAGAGTCTGGAGTTAGACTGGACATGTCCTCCTGGGTGGGAACTGTGGACATAAAGGTCAAAGGTCACAGAGTTAAGATCTGATACACACTGACTCTCTGCAGTCTTTGTAGAAACTGAGCTCATAAAGACACTCGAGTTCTGTTCTGTGCAGGTTGGATGTTCAGTAAATATAACCTGTCAGAGTAAATGAGATCATGTGGTCTCATCGCGGCTCCGCTCAGTTTGTCTGGAGGGATTTCACGCCACTATCAGACCGGCTACAGGGGAACTCTCTAACGTCAGGCAGAGAAACGCTAAATTTTCCACTGGCTGTAATGAGATCGGTATCTTGCACGCAGCACGGCCGGAGGCTGCCGAGCCCCCTGATCGGGCTGGAAGCAGGTGAAGCGTTAAAAATCTCCATTAAGAGTAAAGAGATGATTCGTGGCCCTGAGCTGCGGTTTGATGCACAAACACACTGAGCAGCATCGATTCTCACTCAGATAAGAATCACATAATCTGATCTGAATAAAGCACAGCCAGAGGAATCCCACCCACCCCGCCTCCATCCCGCCTCCACTCCACCACACCTCCACCCCACCCCACCCACCCCGCCTCCACCCCTCGCACCTTGCATTTTCCTGCGGTGGAAGCGCGGCGAGCCCAGGAAGCTGTTCTTGATGGAGTTGAGGCGTGTCCTCCAGGGCATGCCCCCGATGGAGGGGCTGGGCGGCGGTGTCGGGCTGGGCGTGCCGGTCGGGCTGTCCTTGGGCGTGTGCACCGGGGTGCCTTTAGGGGTGGGGAGAGGGCTCCCTCTGGGGGAGGGGTGGGGAGTCACCTGCGTGATGGGGACAGATTTGCCGTTGTGGTCAGGGTGGAGGTGGTGGCGACGGCGGGGCGACATAGGAGGCACGGGGGAGAGGGGGATGGAGAGCTTGGGGGGGACGGTGAGGGGGGGGTGGCGTCTCACCCGGGGGCTGTTGGGGATGCAGGGAGCCAGAGGCTGGCTGGGCGTGGAGGGCTCAGATTTGGGGGTGGTGGGGGTCTGCGCTGTGTTGGGAAGGGGGTTGGACCTGGTGGTCTGCAGGGGCTTCTCAGACACTTTGGGCTTGGCGGGGAGGGTCTGAGTGCGGGGGTGCATGAGGGGAGACCCCATCTTTGGCTGGTAGGAGTTGGGCGTGCGTGGCCCCACCCCGTTAAGGCGGACCTCGGGGGAGTGGGTGGGGCTGCAGTTGGGGGACTGACACAGGTCTGGGGACTGGGGCGGGATGAAAAACCGTCGGTTGGGCTGCGATTGGTCATGCACCGTTAGACATGACGGCAGCCAATGAGAGAGCGAGGCCACGGCCAGGGGAGCAGCGCAGCCCAATAAAGGTTCATTCCATAAAAACACACACAGAGCAGGAAATAACACAGGAGCGTGGCAGATGGGTGGAGCGGTGGAGCAGGCAGGAAGTGGTGAGAGTGCAAGAAAGAAAGAAAAACAGAACATGCGATTAGCACAGTGATTAGCCAATCAGGAGGCAGCAGTGGAGCATTCATGACCCATTAACAGTAGGGATGCACCGAGATCAGAAGTGCTGGAAAACACCAGTTTCCTGTTTTTCACTTTAAAAATCACAACTTTTACTCCACAAACACACATGAACGAACTCTTTGTCCGCAGTCGATGTTCTGTTTCTGTCTGACAACGAAATCTGGTGGAAAGTTAGAAAACGAGCCCAGAAACAGGAGATGAGATGAGTTTTTAAAGGATTCCTTCACATTTTGATGACTGAATATGCAAATTAGAAATGTCAATATATTTATTCAGAGAATTTTGCAGCCTTTTCAGACCAATATGGAGGCCTGTGTTACTTCGACTCCACTGTGGCCACACGTGGTAATTACAGGCTGAAGATAGACTGAACTTCCTTTCATTTCTTCAGTCACATTAAAACATCACTGTCAGGTGATTTGACTGAGAACGAGTCCACAGACAGGAAACAAACATGTCTGCCTGTGAGCCGAAGTACGTTTACTTTTTTACTTTTATGACAAATCCACTGAAATGTTTATCAGAAGTGGAGTCATAAAGTCAGTGAAGTGTCTCAGCGTTGATGTAAAGCTTGCTAACATCAGGAGATGCTGCTCATAGCAGACTGCTTTTATTGTTTAGGAGCTGAACTTCTCGTTTGGAAGCAGCAGATTTTATCTTTAAAGTTCATTCCTACATCTGAAATTACTTCCCTGAACATTTCAGAGACACATTTTTGTCTGTGTGACGAGCTGAATCAGAGGATGACAGAATCATCAGCGACACATCTTTCCACTTCCTCGAAATCAGGGTTTGAGCTGACAGAACTTCGGTGCATCCCTAATTACCAGCAAGTGAACCAGCTTGAAAGCTAACAGCTGTAGCTTCGCCCTCCACCCGGGGGCAGCCGGACGGCATGCACAGTGCTGATGCACGATGCTGTGGAATGAATGAGCAGATCGCTGGTCAGACAGGTCAGAACAGTGTGAAGCCACCGCTGGACGAACTGCAGCAGCAGAGCAGACCTGAGGTCAGTCAGAGCGTGTGTGACGACTCGACACGACGTCAAACTCTCTGTTGTTTCAGTATTAATCAACCGATCACAAAGCTAACTGCATGGACCTCATGCAAGAACCATAGAAACGTCTCTTTGGTACAAGCTGAACTCACAAACGGTCCAGATCATCACAAAAGACGCACAGCAGTCAGGAGGAGTCCATCCGGAGACACGTCAGAAGGACCTGCTGCTCTTTGAGCTCGTTCAGGTGCTGCCGATGACTCCTGCTGACACTAAACGTCACTAAACGTCCTCCTCCAGCAGATTTATGGATTTAAAAAATTAACCTATCGTGCTCGCTTGTTTCTCTTCCCTCGCTGCTAATCCGACCTGCTGCTGTGTTTATCATTGTTTACTTTCTTTCTCCTCTCTGTTGTTTTGTTGTTGTCTTGCTGCTGTATAGCATCAAGGAGCAGCTGTTGACTTTATCCGCTGGTTGTTACTCTCACGCCGCCTCAGGGCGCCCCTGCAGGTCAGCGTCCAGCAGTCATGTGACAGCTGACGTCCTCTCATTTCTCCGGTCCTTTAATGTAACTACTGGCACTGCTGACTTCTTCTTTGTAAGCTCGAGTAACATCATCGGAAATCAAACCTGACGAGGGCGTCGCGTATGCCAACACTCAAACATCACAGGTCCTCGTTAACAGGCAGCATTCAAGTTCAAAGAGAGTCTGAAGGAAACCTCACAGGAAAAAGGTTTAGAGAACGTTCTTACATGAGATCCACTGACTTCAATCTGGTTAAACATTAAAATCAAATCAGCAGACGGGCAGATGTAAAGTGCTCTGAAGGATAAATCGATGAGGTTCAAGATGGAGGAAAGGTTTCTGCGTGAGAGCGAGCGTCCTGCTGAGGTTTACCTGAAAAACACTGGACAGCTGCAGCTCCTGTTAGCTGCAGGTTGATCTGCACAGTTCACCTGTCTGTTCTTTATCTGAGAGACGGATCGACGCTCCGGCGTAATCTGCGGCTGCGTGACAATCTGTCTGCATGGACATTAAGTCACCGGATCTCATCTGGAGTTCGCCGCTCGGCCTCCGATGGATCCGGTCCCGCTTCATCTGAAGCTCTGTGACGTACAGTGAGCCGCTCACATGGAGGTCACATGACCCTGATGAGAGGCTGCGACGCTTCAGCTTCTGATTCTCATTGATATTTTCATGGCGGATAAAAACCCAGAGTCTGACATAACGAGTCATGATAACGAAGCCTCTCTTTGTGGATGTTTTCTGGAGAAAAGCCACCGCCTCGTGTCTTTTCAGGGTTACCAGATTATTCTGTGTTTTCTTATGGATGTAAAAGTGGTGGCAAGAACACAGATTACACCTCACCTCTCAGTACTAAAGGACCACAAACGTCCTCCATTACAGCTTTCATGAAGGGAGGATTCACTGCAGGACTGCTGCATTACACTGTGTTAGCGGTAGCTACGAGCTAAGTGGCTGCAAAGGTAAGAGTTAGAGGTTGTTACTCGAACTCTGACCTCACACACTCAGTTTCTCATGCATTCAGTTTAGTGATAATTATTAATTTTGAGGACAGGACGCTTTCCTTCCAAATATCTGACCTTAAATAACTGGTTTAACTGGGGTTTGTTTACAGCCTGCGCTCTGCTCACCCTGAGCTAACGGACTACACCGCAGAACAAACCCAGACTTCATGTTTTCAGGTAAAGGTGCGCTCGTCCGGTCCGTTCCTGACTTCACGACTTGCTACTCAGAGTTTCGGCTCTTTGACGATCTCATTGGCTCAACTGTACATCAGCCAGGCTGTGATGAAGCCCACAGTGGTGCGTATGAGCTGTGATGAATGGACATCTGTGTGTGAGCGTCACAACGTACCAGCAGAGGCCGGCCAGTGAGGAGCATTGTGGGAAACCAGCGAGTGCACGGGAAGGACAGAGACTTACCCTGGGACTGCTGAGAGGACTGGTGGACAGGCCGGAGGACGCTCCGCTGATCGATCGCGATCTAAACACACACAAAGTCAGATCAATAGGCAGAAAGACGCACTGCCGCACACACTGCACAACAACACACACACGACAGGTACACACAAACCCCAGAGCCTGTGTGTGCGCAGATCAACAGGTCCAACGAGCTGACCTCAGGCAGAGAGCAGGGACGGAGACGAGGACAGATCTCTGACACAACTCACAGAGTGTTTCAACACTTCGTCCTCCAGCACAGCGTCCCTCACTCTGTCTGTCCTCTGCTTTCAGACCTTCTCTGTCTCATCTGGGACACGTTGATGTTTGACGTCCTGCAGCCTCGTGTCTCACAGGCTCTGACAGTCGAACCCAGATATGAGTTCAGAGAACACTTTGATGAGCTGAACCTCCTTAGCATCGATTCCAGAGTTAAAGCAGAGGTTGACTCTGACTTCACTCTTTGTTTCCCGCCTCATAGAAAACTAAATATCTGATTGGCTGATTGATGATTGATCTTTGCTATTAACGATGTATGACTTCAATTCAATTATCGTGTTAATCTGCAGCTTTATGGAGCTTTACAGTGAGTCCATCTGAAAATGTTGGACGTCCACAGAGCGACGGTGCTGAGTGGGACAGCCTGCGGAGGCTCTCTGTCCCCACAGTCTGTCCAGGACGTTAGCTTGTCCGTGGCTAACACAGTCAGAGATCACTGTTAGCATTTACTAACTGTAAAACATGAGCAACGTCCTGGGTTCAGGTCACGGTCTGTGAATAGTTCAGACATGTCAGCGTTATACCACACACACACATACACGCACACACACACGCGCACACACGCACACACACGCGCACGCACACACACACACGCATGCACACACACATCTGCTGCAAAATTCATTAGCATCGTTTCTCTTCTTCTCTTCATGAGCTTTTCCATTTTTCATTTACAAATCATTAACTTTTCATATCTCCCTCTTTCTTTCTCACACACACACACACACACACACACACACACTTTTACCAAAAAACACACAGGCCTGCTGATGTATTTGAAGACTTGGGGATTTAATTGTCCATAGACAATTTGGCTTTGTTGGAAGTGAAAAATGAAAACAGTAAATCATAATTAAATATGCTTGAAGAGACACACACACACACACACACACACACACACACACACACACACACAGAGGAGGGATGACATCACTAGCGTTGCATTCACTGTCGTGGTCATAGGAGACGACTTCACAGTTTTCTCTCTGAACCCATAAAAGTGCGTCGTGCTGATTTTCCTTCTTGCAGTCTAATTTTCATCATTTCCATTTCTGCCTGTTTTCTTTCCCGTCGTGTTGTAAAAGTGTCATTTGTGTTCGTACATCTGGGCGAAGTCATGAATGTTAACAACATCAAATCCCAGTTTAATGAAGCAGTCACGGGTCTTGTTTCATTAGCAGGAACCAAATCAAGCTGAAAACTGTCGCTTTGCTAAAAATCAGCTGTTTGATCTACAGCAGGCTGAACCGACAGAGGACGACTGCAGGAGAGTCGACACGGCCGTCAACACGGCTGGGTGGATGTAAAGTCTAAAAACAATCAGCTTTTCAATGGAAGGAAGGACTTTAAACGTTAGTTAGAGCTCAAGGAAAAAGACGACGTGTTGCTGAGTCTCAACATAACTTCTGCTTGTTCTCCGGAAAGCTGCTCGGGGCTCAAACCTCCGCTGGAGGCTGCAGGGAGTCAGTCAGCCGACACGCAGCCGACGACTAGAAGCTTCACGCGTTGTTCAAAATGAGCAATGAGAAGAATTTCAGACTGAACACCTTTCAGAGGACAGAGCTGGTGTTATTCTGCATTTTCCCGAATGTCACAAAATCAAAAGCCGACAGCAGCTCACAGGAGGAGACTGAGCATCTGCCGGGACTACTTTCAGCGGCGGATGAATCCACATTTGGTGCTGTAGTGTGTGTGTGTGTGTGTGTGTGTGTGTGTGTGTGTGGGACTGAGGCTCACTGAGGTGTTTTTAGTGGAGCTCTATGGCTCAGAGGAAGAAGATCTATCAGCCTGTGATCCACACTGAACTTCGGCTGGTTTGTTTCTCTTCACAGGAGTTTTTTCATCAGGAAAACGTCACATGACCAGGTGACACGCTAGTCACCAACACGCGGATCACAGCCTCGTCACGCGCACCTGATCGGCCTGCTTCCTGCAGACTCACTGCGGACTCTATCTGGATCTGTCCACTCACGGTGAGGAAGAGTCCAACGGCTGCCGGCACTCCATTAATGACGAAGAGGAGGCTCTCCAGGCAGAGGAGCTCCTATTAACATGCAGCTCATTAACTGTGACACCCATCCAGTCCGCAATCAGCAGGCTGGTGCCGGCGAGTCTTTGAAATCTGAAAATTAATTCTCACTTCACGGCTGGCGATGTGTGTGAGAGAGGGAGCGTCAGAGGAGAGCGTTTTACGATCTCCCCAATTAGATGATGAGCGAGATAAAGGCCGATTCAGTGGGAGTGGAGCCTCCTGTTTGTGCTCCATCTGCATTCATGGCAATTAATTTATGCTAATCTCCATCAGGACCGCGGATACATCGAAAAACACGTTTCCACAGCGCAAGGTCAGCCACACAGGGAGGCTGGAGAGTACACAGATGATGAAACGACCCCCCCATGCTTCACTGAGACGACAAACAAATATAAACACACACAAACACACACACACGCAAGGACAGCGAGGAGTGACGATGGGTGGAAGGAGGGCGAGTGAGAGAAGGAAACAGAAAAGTTGACCTAAAAATCCTCCTCAGCCCCGAGGGAGGAGCGTCAGGGAGGAGGGGGAGCGAGGAGGGGAGAGTCTCATCTCACAGAGGAGGAAGTATTCTGCTGTGCTGAGCTCTCACAGCGAGTACAACGAGATACTGATACACAGTGATACACAGTAGTACACACAGATACTGATGTACTGACACACAGTGATACACACAGATACTGATGCACTGACACACACTGGTCCAGGCACAGTTTGCCTCCAGTGTCACTGTTTCACTGTCTGGATCTGATCTAATGCTGATACTCGACACATCGCGGCGACATTACGTCTCATCATCTGATTAAAATCAGGAGGGAGCCGAATGTCACACACACACACACTGCGTGACCGCGCGATGCAGCCGTCACTGGTTTCATCCCAGTGTGGTCAAACTGGTCAAATACACACAGACTCAGACATTCTACGTTGAAGTTCAAACACACCTCTGATATCTTACAGCTGTGTATCAGCTGCTTCGTTCCACGTCACACAGAGCGATGCCTCATCACGTGGTGTACGTTCCCTGTGCTTTTAGTCTAAACCAGCTCCTTCAGCTGCTGAGCGTTCCACTTTCTCCACCAGCTCGTCTCTGACCGTCCGCCGGCTGTTCGCCGCCGAGCAGCTCGAGTACAGAAACAGCTGCTGCAAACACTTAGACTCAACAGGACAGGAAGTAAACTGAGCGGAGCCTCAGAGGTGGTGACGACGCTCTGTGTAGACGTGTTGTCCAGCGTTAGTGTAGAAACACTGACAGGACGAGTCTCAGCCGCGTCCTCTTCTGTCTCTGGAGCCTTCAAACTGAAACGAGTGGACGCAGCGACGGGTCGAGCCAACGGCCAGCTGCTGTCTGCAGCACTTCAGGCCTTTCTGCAGATTTAAATGTGCCTCTTCAGTCAAGTATCAGCACTGGAGCGTCCACACGAAGCATCTATGGACTCAACTGCTAAAGTAATCTGATCATTTTGTTACAAGGCTAAACATGTAAAAGACAGATTTCTACAATGAAGCATGCTAACAGGTTACTTCTCACAGGGGGACACTTAAATAATGTGTGAAGGACATTAGAGGACGTTTAGGAAGCACAGGACGCTAAAAAAGAAAACAGATGGATGAGGAAACGAAGGAACAAAATGGATCCGACACGACAAACAAACTGAGGAAACAGAGAACGGAGCCGACCAATACCTTTCTTCCTTGCTGCAGTTAGCGTTTGTGATATCCAAGCTTTTACTGAAAACAGATTTGCTAAAAAGGGGGCAGACAGAAAATGAAGAGACAGACAGAAAGGCCGTCACATAAGGGGAGTCCAACGTCCAGCATGCAGCACAAACAAAACAAAGTCAGCACGGCAGAATGAAACACAGAGCAACACAAGACCTCAGAGCATGCACAGACCGAGAAATCAAAGAGGAAACACATTCGTGGGTCATGCTCGAGCCAGCGGGACATTCACCCCCCTCCCTCACTGCGTCCGTCCGTCCTGGACGCTGTTGACACGCCGTAATGATCACATTCACTGCCTGAGCTGAACGATTGATGGGCGGACGGAGCAGCAGCTCGGTGACAGTAACAAGACCTGCTGGTGAACCTGGTCCAAGAGCACCACACTAAGACCCAAAGACCAGATCATCGGGAGCTGATGAAGCTGCGATGAAGATGATCGAGCAGCCGTGTAGCAGCAGCGAAAGGCGTCCTCTGCAGCTGGACGATCACCATCAAACATGAGAATTCATTTTGCTGCTCAGGCCCCACTTCAAAAGTTTTCCTTCATCTAATTATTATAATTCACTTCATGGAAACACAAGAGTCTGTTGGACGATTTAAGGAAATTACAGATTCACGTTCTGATTATTTCACCTTCTGTTCTGATTGCTTTGACGTGACGGACACCTTCTAAATACTACAATACCCATGAGCCTCAGCCACTGCTGCTGCAAACTGAGTGAAATCAGTGAATGCTGGAGCGTGTCTCAGTCTGTCTCTGTCCGTCTGTCCGTCTCAGCCCATCTCAGCCCATCTCAGTCTGTCTCTGTCCGTCTGTCCGTCTCTGTCCATCTGTCCGTCTCAGCCCATCTCAGTCCGTCTCAGTCTGTCTCTGTCTGTCTGTCCGTCTCTGCCCATCTCAGTCTGTCTCTGTCCGTTTGTCCGTCTCAGCCCATCTCAGCCCATCTCAGTCTGTCTCTGTCCGTCTGTCCGTCTCTGTCCATCTGTCCGTCTCAGCCCATCTCAGTCTGTCTCAGTCTGTCTCTGTCTGTCTGTCCGTCTCTGCCCATCTCAGTCTGTCTGTCCGTCTGTCCGTCTCAGCCCATCTCAGCCCATCTCAGTCTGTCTGTCCGTCTCTGCCCATCTCAGTCTGTCTCTGTCTGTCTGTCCGTCTCTGCCCATCTCAGTCTGTCTCTGTCCGTCTGTCTGTCTCAGCCCATCTCAGTCTGTCTCAGTCTGTCTCTGTCCGTCTGTCCGTCTCTGTCCGTGATGACGGATTTTCTTTCAAACATCGTCCAACTTGGACCTGAGCAGAAGTCTAATTAGCCCAAACCTCCGTGTGGGCGTTGGGGGCCTTTAAGGGCCGTTTGTCTCCATCTATAAACGTCACATCTGGTGTTCGTGACTCCTCGGGATCAAATCTGCCAACATGTTAACTCGATGAGGATTCGGTTCAAACTTCCACCAGCAGCACAGTTTAAGACATAAAGCCTCCATCTTATCAGCCTTAACCTCCGTCTCTGCGCTGATGATTTTCTCTGGAAATGAATATCCTCCATCACGCCGAGGGTTCCTGCTGTCGGAGCCTCGGGTCCACATTAAAGTCTGACTTTCATGTGGGTTTGAGCTCCACTCGCTCTGCTTGTGACCCTTCAGTGAAACTGATGTGAAATGACTCGTCTCACTCTGAAGACTGTAAGTGATGAAGATTATGAAGGATGTCAGAGCAGATTTATTGCTCTCGTTTGGACTGTTGACCTTTGTGTGATAGTTAAGTGAATAAATTCATGTAGAAATAGTTCATGTGAGCTCCGTGCTTCATTAGCGGGGTCTTAAAGGGCCAGTCGGTCAGATTTCAGGATGAACCTGAACGTTTAATGAGCTGAAAATCAAACATCTCAGCTGCAGATCGCTGAGCTGCAGATCGGCTGCCAGCAGAGTTTCTTGAGATTTGCAGAATGTGAATCAAAGCAGCTCCTGGAGGACGTGGAAGGTAAAATCTGTTCTGTTTTTGGACAGATTTTCATCTGGTCTTCACAATCCTGCAGCCCTCTAACGTGATGTCATGCTTTTGTCTGTTGGTATTTCATGCTGTATCTTTTATTCAGTGTTTACTGTCCGGCCCGACATCATTACTCTTTGCTTTATGATCAGCTTGTTTCACGTGATTTTGGCCGACTTAAACCCTGCTGGTCTGTTGTTTTTCACTTTGAAAAAGTTTCTCTGAAAGACTTCACAAGTCCCACGCTGCTCAGGGAAAAAGCTCAGTGAGAAGACAGCTGCAGAGCTCTGCGGCTAAAGAAGCGAAGGCTCTGAGTTTCAGCCGTGGTTTCAGATATTTACACCTAATGACAGATGTGCTCACTTCACCTACAGATCCAGAGACCTGTTACCTGCTCATGAACTGCCAGCCACGTATACTTTACACCAAGGTCACAAGCTTACAGCTTCGTTGTGTTTTCAAACCTCTCAGGCAGAAACTTTCACTCCTTCAGGTTTTGAGGCAGCTGAGTAACACGGCGTGACGTTGGTGTAGTTCTGCTGAAGGTATTTGCTGATCAAAGAAGGCTCATACGGGTCACTGATGACCATGATGATCCATGACTAACAGCCTGCTTTAATCCTGAGGATGCGCAACAAACGTGAAGCGCTGCAGTGAAACATGGAGGAAACTTTAAGGTCTGCAGTTGTCGATGAAGCCGTTTGTGCCGCAACTCGTTTCCATAAATGAGAAGAAACATCAAAGTTTGACATGCGAGATGCACAAAATGTACAAATGAGCCTTTGTGTCACTTCAGTCTGAAGGAGTTTTTTCCTGCTTTAGTGATTGTGTAAAGTAATAATCTGTTATTGATTCGAGCAGCAGCGTGTGCAGGCTCAGCTCGAGGGTCACGTCATACCTGGAATATGAGTTCTGTACTTTCTTAAAGCTTAGCCTGAACGTTACAGCACATTTCTCATTCCTTCAAACATTAAGTATTCTCACCTCCTACATCCTGGTGGCCCAAAAACACAAACACCAACAGTCACGTTATGCAGGTTCCCAGCCTTCGGTCCTCTTTGACTGCATGCTCCATGCACACTGTCCACACGACGCACAAACCTGAGAGTCCTGTTCATGCATTCACAGCTGGACCCAGAGCTACGAGCACGCCGTTAGTCTCTGGCTGAAACAGGAGTTCACGTCAGGTCTCGCGTGATGCGTTCTGCACATCTTGACCCGACAGAGAGAGAACGATGCATCATGTATTTAAGTGCAGGTCAGTGAAGGAGGGCAGGACTGACAGCTGTGGACAGACCTCACAGTGAACGTGACAGAGCTCAGTGAAGTGAAGAACTGATCTCAGGTCAGATTGAGGCCAGACAGACGGCGGCTGTGACATGAATTTGAAGAAGGATCAGTCAAATGTCGCTGCTGAGCTGCACCGCCTTGCTTTACTTCACTGAACTGGGATTAAATACATTATTTATCATATCTGATAACAACCACCATCAGTCACACTTTGACCCACAGCGCATCATCCTGACAGACCCGAGTGTCACACGTTTGTCCATGCTCACGAACACGCGTGCAGATCTCCACGTCTTACCTCTGGCCGTGGGTGGCCATGTCGATGGCTCGTCGCACCGGGACGGGAGATCCTCCCTCCGTGACGCTCAGCACCTCCATGGACTTCCGCTCCGGTCTCCGCTTACCGTGACGGCTCAGCATGGGCGAATCCACGCGCTTCCTGGGAGGGTCTGCTGAGCGGGGTCAGGGGTCAAAGGTCAATGAAGGGCCAACACAAGGACAGAGAACAGTTAGCAAACCTTCAGTAATTAAAGGTTCCAAATTAAGATCATTTTCAGGTTCATGATGGGAAATGTTTACAGGTTGTGTGCATTTCTCAGGATTGAGCTTTTAGATGCTTTCATGGCATTTAATGAGCACCTGGATAAAGAGGAAGTCCCACTTTCTGCAGTATGAGAGCTTTAAAGAAAAGGTACCTTGTTTTTTTAATCTTATCAACCATGCGTTCATTTATCTGGATGGTTTAGAGTTGAAAAATGTTCCCTAAAGAGGCTGCCCTCCGTGAGCTCAGTGGCTTTAGGCAGCACCACCTTGTGTATTAGCAGAGAACGCTCCACAATCCCAGCCTCCCTGATCTACTCACTGTGTGCACTGAGATCTGTGTTTAAATACTGATGCGGAGCTGAGATGCTATTGGCTGAAAAGCTAAACTGTGATGTATGTCTGCGGGCTCGTCGTGTGCCAAGCGCTGCACCTGCCAACTCCCAAAAGTGTCAGAATGTCCTCTGTCCACCGAGGACACTTCAACTTCACTGCAGCAAAATGAGAACTTCAGCGTCTGACGTATTCATGCGCTGATGTTTAGCAGGCAATGCTAACTGTGGTGACCCTCTGAGTTTAGCATATTAGCATGCAGACAAACGCTAATTAGCACTAAACACAGGTTTAGCACAGCTGAGGCTGCTGAGAATGTCGGTGCAGTTGTTGGGTCACAAACCAAAGCACTGACTGGTCTGATGATGGCAGTCAGCTGACCACCAAACTGAATGCCCTCTGCTGGACCTGCTTACCGATCTCGTTGCGTGGCGGCAGGTTCTGGTCCTCGTGGCTCGGGTACCTCTCCTTACGGTCCAGCAGCAGGAAGTAGATCATCTTCTCCTGGTTGTCACTGCAGAGAGACGACAGTCGCGGAGCCCATTGGTTAAGAGCGGGACAGTGAGACGCTCCATCATCACATGACATCTTAAATGGAAGAATTCATCAAACTGACAATTCCTCAGCCGTCTCATCTATTTCTCTGCCCCCCTCATCAGCTCCTTCATCCCCCTCCTCCCCCTTTAATCTGCCTCCTCTGGGGTTTTACTGCCTCCCTGCTCCCCCTGCTCCTCCTCCTCCTCACTCACTCCTCAGACAGCAGGTCTTTGGTCAGCTTGTCCTTGTCCCTGAAGCAGCCCAGAGAGTGCATGCTCTCCAGGACGTCGGGGTCGATCTCCTCGGCCGCAGCCAGCGTCCTGATGGCCACCTTCCTGGGGACGGGCTGCTCGGGCTCAGGCTCGTTCTTTCCCGCTCTGCAACACATCACACGCCAAAGCTAACGCTGAGCTCCGGGTTTAAGCCAAATCGGCTTTTTTGGGCACAAACAAAGAAATTCAGAGTGAACTCGTCAATAGCTGGCAGCTTCTGATCTGAACTTGACCTTAACAATAAATGATTCAGTTTCCCTCAAAATTGCAATCATGCGCGGGAGGAAAAGCCCTCTAATAGAGCACACTGGGCAGCTCAAACCTGCAGGGAGGCGTGCTCTGCTGCACAACACTTCCTGATGAGCTAACAAACAAGTATAATAACTCAAAAGGGAAGCAGGAGCTCTCAGGCGTGACGGACACGCAGCACAGACTTTGTTCCATTAGCTGAAGTTCTGGCAACAATGAGCCGCCTTCAGAAGATGTGTTAGGATGTAATTTACTGCGGGACACACACGAGACAATCAGTGTGGAGTGAAATACACACAGGTCATACACCTATCCCAAATATTACAGCTGCTCCAGCTCGTGTCAGAGGTCAGACTGATAATCTGGACTCAGGGAGACGAGAGCTGGACAAAACTTCTTTTAATATACGATTAGACACCTGATACACAAATTCAAAAATGGATAAAACAATCTGTGTCTCTGTATGAGGCTCCATCTATTCTGATAATAATCTAAATTACTACATAATGATCCAGATTATTGGTTACTGATGGTGACGCGCTGAATGGCCCACATGCTGAAGCTCTGCTGCTTTCTTCTTGTGAATTACTGGATAAATGAACATTTTCAAACATCATGAAGATAAAATAAAAGGAGGGGGAAGAATCAGTGCAGACACTGTTTCACTTTGGTTAATTAAAAGTTTACATTTTTAGTTTCATCCATTATTTCAATGTTATAAAAACATTAACTGTCCTGATTCTCAGCTGTTTTGGCTTCTTACAAATTAAAAGATAATTTCATTTTACTACAGTTTGGCTCTTATTTTTGTCATTTCTGCCATAATTTCTATCAGTTACAACGACATCGTTCTCACCAGGTGAACAGCTTCCATCTGGAAACACTCAAGAGAAGTGTGACGATCTGAGAGGCTGTGAAGGAACCTCGTAGAAATATGTAACCTAACAAATGAACGGTGAAATCATTAAACATCCGTCCACCGTCCGGCTTCAGATTTGTCCCTCTGTGCTTACTGTAGGTAATTTCAGATCAATAACAGAATCTGTTAGCGATCAGGGATCCATTCAGAGCGGCGCAGCGTCCTGATGTTTGAGCCCTCTCAGCTCTGTAACAAGGCGAATGTGCCTCCTTCTTCTCTGAGAAGCTTCCAGCAGCAGCGTGAGAAACCAGCTTTGATGGGTGTGTTATTATTCTGCATCACCTGCTGCTGCATGTCTCTTTCATCAGCTCACTTAATGTGGACATGCAAACAGAGAGACAGGGAAAAGGCGACAGGCGGGAATACTCACAGGTACCACGTATGCTTCTGGATCTGCTCTAACTGCAACAGAAACCAGAGGGAAATAAACATTAAGAACTTTTATTTAGCAGTGAAACAACAAGATGTGATGTTTGCTGTTTTTGTTTTTGCTGGTCAGATCAGGAGCTTCATTTGAAACCCAGTGTTTGATTTGCAAACTTGGAACTGAACGCTGGGACTTCAGCTTCTGAGGCAGCGCTTCCTGTCAGGCTGCGTGCAGATCCCCCCTCTTCTTGTCAAAACCGGGCCCCTACGTTACCCACAATGCACCGTGACAGCCGACAGAGGTTTGGGTGTGTTACGCTAGCAGCTTGTGTCCTCACTTGAGGGCATTTATCAGATTTCACGCAGCTCCCTCTGAGACACTGCAGGCTTCATACAACCTTTTCACATGTGCAGCAGAACTCCTCAACACCTGCAAACACTCAGGTGGAAAATCAGTGGAGTTCCCCTTCAAGTCAGGTCTTAAAATCTTTTTGCAGTGGAGGTTTTTTACAGGGAATTCATCCTGCTTACGACAGTGGAAAGTCATCACAGCGCCAACAATTCCCTCCTGCAGCTCCAGCGTTAAAAGGTTAACAGTAGAAGCAGCATGTTGCTATGCTACACTGCACCGCACTGTACCTGCTCGGTGCGAATGCATGTTTTTGATTCACTGGACAGACTGAACTGTCCAGGTACAGACGTCAGCCCCCTGCAGCCCTGACAGGTCAACCGTTTAGAGAATAGATGAACAAATGTCTCCAATCCTGAAGAAGTGGTGGGAAAGTTCAGCTACAGCTGCTCATGAAGTCCTTTAACCGTCTCAGATCAGAGCCGGTTTGATTGGACAAAACCTTCAATCTGAAGGAGGCTCAGACAACTATTCACCAAATGTTTATATATTATCTATCTGAGCTGAAACGTTTGGTGCTGTTTGCAGCTGCAGGTCAGGAAAGAACTGTCAGCTGTATTTAATCTGTCAAGGTGTGGATGAACTGATCATTGGCCCTTTAAACAGTCTCAGACTGACCTAAAACATTAACATCTAATCAATTAAAGAATTAATATGACTTCACTCATTTATTAGCTGAGCAGATGTCGAAGCTGTAACTAAAAGCTCAAATAACTGCAGAGAAAAGATGAAGCACATCTAAATCCACCCTTTCTGATTTTTACTTCTATTCTGAGCCAAAACAAATCCTTGGCCTGAGATGAAAAGACTGTCTGCGCAGCACAGAAGCTGCAGGGCCAGTCAGGGTGCAACTCTGCTAAATTTAGCCTGAACGCTCCCAAAGGCAGGCGGTAAACAGCAAACTGAGCTCGAGCTCACTGATGGAAGGTTTGGGGCCTCTCCTCCTCAGCCCGTGTCGCTCACCGTGAGCCTCTTGGTGGCGTCCACTTCAATCATACCACGCAGAAGGTTCTGACAGTCCGGAGGGATGAAGTGAGGCATGTGGAAAACCCCCAGCTTCACCTTCTCCAGAAGATTCCTCAGGTTGTCATCGTCGAACGGCAGCGCGCCCTGGAGGAAGAGCAGAGGAGGAGCCGGTCACTGTTTATGTCACACGTCGTCCAAACGCTCACAGGACAGTTTGTGGAGATGCAACCAGGCAGATGACAAGTTTTCAGAATGAGAAACAGATCACAGACTCGCCTTCGGACATCTGCTAGACAGCAAACACGATCACGGATTGTGATCACGCACTGATATCACACAGCTCGAGCTTTTATCCAGTTTTTATTCATGTTTTAACTTCAGCGTCTTTGCTGCGCTGGAGGTTTCACTTCGGAACACGGTAACATTTGAGCTTGTTGCTTGTAATTTGCAACATTGTAACTTTCATCCATGTGTTTCTTCACAGTCCTTTCATTTTCCCTTTGCTTTGATTCTGCTCCATGTACATATTTATACTACACACTGTATATTTGATCTCATTTTGACTTATCAGAAAACACATTTTGTTTTCTCAAAGGACTAAATATGAACTTTTTGTCATTTGTTCAGATTTTTTTAACTGAGAACTTATCACTTTTAAAACAGCTACCGTGCTGTGGCTCCTCTGTTGTCACTCTAACAGTCTTTACTCACAGGATATTACAGTTTTTTACTTTTTCTGACATCAGTTATTAGTGTGTGCTTTCATTTAGATGAGACAGTTAAATACTGCATTACTTTCTTTTTGACTGCCAGATACAAGTTGTGTAAATGTGCAGATGCACAGACCTGCAGCTGGTTTTAATCCATAAAAACAAACATTATGAATTGTTATGAATGTGCTCAGTAAAGCTATACGGCAACCTGCTCAGCAGATTTAGAGATTTTTTTGTGTGAATATGAAAAATTTAGACTGATGGTGGTGCCACAGAAGAAGACACTTAAGAATTTGTCTTCTTGGAAGCATGAATATCACAGCTAACTGAAGAGAATCAGTTTTCAACGCCTCATCGTGGACCAGAGCGTTCGTCAGCGGGGAGTTCCTGCCTGATGGTGGCATCAGAGGAACAGTCATTCCTCTCATTATGAATAGAGCACTGAGGAATGTGGGTATCTAAACTACGTCGTGTGGCAAAAACAAAAGAGCGATCAATGGAAGCACCGACCTGCTCCTCAGCAGACTGTGACGTACACCGACGTGCTGCTGCTGTCGTGAACGTGGCCTGTCAGGTGGATTCTGACAGAGCGGAGGGCTGGACGCAGCGTGTGAGAGATATCAGTCATCAGAGTCAGCGATGATGAAGCGTTCGTATGGCAGCCAGCCGGCGCCGCGGCGGCTCTCCAGCTGGGGAGCGCACTCAGTGACGTGATGACTGATACCGCTTCCTCCTCATTGAAAACCAGGCAGGACGGAGCCAGATGGCCGCTGACGCCGCGCAGCTAATCAGAACACCACGAGTGGAGAGATTTATCTTCACGTGATGACGTGTTATGTGCTCCGTCTCAATCAGCAGAGGAGCACACAGGCGTGCGCGTCGCACACCAACAAACGGTCATTCAGCTGCTTCTCTGAACGCTCGCTCCTCACTGTCGCGTCATAACGCCGCTCTTCGTTATCTCAAGTGCATTTTTATGTCGTGTGTGAGCTTTCCAGCTTCACAGCACCCACTCGTTTCTCAAACATCAGTGAGGTTTCCTTGAAAGAGCAGGCGTACAGATGTTAGACCGCCTCGACGCAGTGACCTTCAGCATCAACGGAGCCCGACCTTCTGTCAAAACGTGTGGCTGGATGTTAACCTTTAATTCCCAGGACAAGTGCTGCTGTCAGGTTGTTTATTTTGTGTGGAAACGTTTCAGTGACCTTTCTGTTCACCTGGAGATTCTGCTGGGAACAACAAATAAAGAGTTCATTCAGCATAAACGTTCGCCTCAGGAACAAACTCAACAGACTCCTCTTTGCTCTGCAGTGCTGCATCAAACCAGGAGAGCGAGCAGGTTCTTCTGTCGCAGCACATTTTAAATTACAAAACACCTGAAACGTCTGAAACAGCAATCAGTCCAGTCGTCCTGTGTGTCCTCCAGCTGTGCAGAGACGGATGCTGCAAATATTACTTTTAATTCCTGAGATTCCCTCATGAAAAGGTTTATGGAGACAAATTAATCTGAGGAATCAGCACGCACACTGCAGGCTGACATTTCAACCTTCAAAATACGCTAAAAATGTAGCCTGGGCAGCTAACTTGGAGCTAACCAGAGGTTCAAACATGTAAGTATTGGGCTACTGAGCCTTGTGATAAAGGCACAGAAGTAGATCTGAATATTTTTATACTAAAATCCTCATATTTGACAATGTGTCTCACTTTAAAGCCACCTGACAGTGTTCAGGTTACTTTACTTTCTAATGTCAACAGGTTGGCCCATCCAGCAACCTGCTTTCCTGCTTTTATGCACATTTTCACCTCAGACAGAAACAAACCGGAGTGGAAACGGCAGAAAAAAAACATAAAGAGACAAAGTGATAAACTGATGAAAACTGAATGTAACAGACTGACTGAATAAATGATTGAGTCCATGAATCATGTGACCCAAACGTCACTCGTCTCTTCAGTGAGGAGCTGAAAACATCAGATCCATGAGTGGAGCGGTGATGAGGAGGCTGTAACCTTCCTCACATGAA
Organism: Chaetodon auriga; assembly: GCF_051107435.1. Lineage (NCBI taxonomy): Eukaryota > Metazoa > Chordata > Actinopteri > Chaetodontiformes > Chaetodontidae > Chaetodon > Chaetodon auriga. The sequence continues at coordinate 32,128,100 of NC_135074.1, read as the reverse complement.
CACAGAAATGTCTGATTCCATCATGCTCTCCATCATTTCAGCCTTTACCTGAATGTCACACAGCCGGAGTCAAAGGAAACACGTTAAATCATGTTTTCTTTGGAAATTTGGTTAAAATTTATGCTAAATCTCAACAGAAACTGGAGTCGTGTCCGTGGTGAGTAATAAGTTATTGAAAGTGATTTGAATGATGGAATTATATCCCAGAAACAAACCCGTCTAACCCACACGTTGGGGCTTGTTAGCTGCTAGCTAGCCACTGGTAAGCCTACATGCAGGCATCCTCTGGGTTTCTGTTCATATCTGACGGGGTGTGGACCCTGCAGCTTGACTGTGAGGACGCATGGAGAGCTGTTTGTCTCCGCTGGTCCACAGAGGCTGAATAACTTCTACATGACAGACCTGAGGTGATTTCAAGCCTTCCGTTTAAACACAATCAACTAATATTCTACATAAATAATGTGTTACACTATCATACGCTAATATAAGCGCTCAAAGACAAACGTGAAGCACAGCGTGAAGTCTGTTTCACTGTGTGCTTACAGGCTGCTGTCACTCACCACTAAAAGTGCAAACAGGATGACTCCACAGCTCCACGCATCGGCTTTCCTCCCGTCATACTTCTCCCCCTACAGACAGACGGACAGACAGACAGACAGAATAAAGTCATCATTCGTCCTCAGACCGGCTCCTGTGGCTCCTCACTTAATGGAAAAATCCACACAAATAGGAACATTTCTTCAGTGTAACATCAGCAGTTTGTGACGCTGACTGCACTGCAGGACTTATTCTGGGATGAAGGCTTTGAATTTGTTTCTGTGGTGCATCAAATCTACCTCATCGACTGTGTGTCAGTTAGTCATTTCCAGCGTTTCCCAAATAAAAACGCCAGGCGGGAAGAGCAGAGACGTGTCCCTTTGAGTCAACATGATGCTGAATCTAATCTCCCACGTTTAAATCTTAAATATTCATTTTACTCTCAGATGTGTGTTAACAAAACAGCAAACTATTTGTTTAAAATCAGAAAATGTCACATGATGCGATGCGTTTCCCACATACACACTGAACAAACATGCAGAGATCTGTATGTGTGTAAACATCCATCAAAGTTCAAGTGTTTGTTGGACAGAACATGCGTGCGCTGTGTTCATGAGATGAAGAGAAACCATCGTTCAGGTTTGTTTGAGGAAACGTGGAAACAGAGAGGACAGAGGATGCAGAGCTGCTCACACGCAGATGAACTTTTAAGTGTGTTTGAGCCCAGCGGAGGGGGGGTGGAGCAGTGATGTAAGAGCCATTGTGCAGAGTGCTATTACTGTATGAAAGGAAGAAACACAGAGCGGGAGAGAGCACTTACCCTGATGACCTCTGGGCAGGCGTAGTGCGGAGATCTGCGGGAGGCAAAGAGACGGTTACGCCGGAAAGAACTGACAGCGCTGGACACACAACGTTACACAACCGCACACACAGGAAACACAGCCGGCAGCCGCGAGCCATCGACCGAAGACGAGAGAGCAGGTGAGCCTCTGCACAGACTGCTGTCCAAACATCAGCCTCTTTACCAGAAACCCACCAAAACACAAGCCTGTGACGGCCTGCTGGAGGCTCTTCTCCGTTCGCTAAGTGAGGATTACGTAACGTGAAATGGCCTCAATCCAAACTCCAGTGATGGAGGCTCATCCTGTTGAATAACATATGACGGCATCGACACGGTTTCCACAGAGTGACACAGCTTCAACTTTTTCAGTTACTACCTGAAAGAACCACAGCTGTGTTTTCACAAGTTCTGGATCCAGAAACCACAAAACTTCATGTTTTTCATGAACATTTTCAAAGGCTGAAGTTTGTTATCTCAGTTATTTCTGTGCAGTATTAAAGAGTTCAATCAGCTCAGTGAGCTTTAACATTAACACGCTGTTTACACACTAATGCACCCGTAATGATGATCCAATAAAACAACAATATGAGGTCATTTTCATAACATTCTCTAAGGTCTCCATCAAACGCAGGACTTTTATCACTAACAGAATATTTCCACATTGTCAGATTTGCACTTTTACTTCAGTAAAAGTTGTAGATGTGCCTTCCATCACAGGTCATGGGATTAAAACACAACACAAATCAAGCAGGGTTCAAATGTCCACTGATAGTTTGTCTTATTGTCCCGAAGTGGACAGAAGCCGATGGATTCCTGAAACAGTCCAGGACATAGATAGTACACAGACAGCACTACAAACCACAGAGCATCACGTCAAGGAAAAGCTTAAGATGCTAATAAAAAGCCGAGTATTGACTGGAGGAGCTTTAGTCTCCAGCCTGAAGTCTGAACGGCTCAGCTCAACCAGTCCTCTACACACAGAGACATCGGGTCTGTCCACCTGACGCTCGTACGTCACGAGTAAAGCTTTGAAATCGGGGGTAGGTGTGATCTACGAGCTAAGTGTTAGCTAGTGCTAACACCACGGAGGAGAAATCCTGCATTTTAAAAGCATGTTTGAGCCACTGAAACAAGACTTCAGTGGCTCTGCTGGACAGACATCTCCACGACGTCCGCTGAGCTGACGAAGAGCAAAATAAAGAGCAGAGGCAGCGACGGAGGATGAGGACGACTGTGGCTCCAGTGAAACCAGTGACATCTGATCAGTTAACATGTGATTCCCTCAGCGTGTTCGCTCCTGCACGGGCCGAGGTGAGCCGGGACCTGCGGCCTGTGAGCTCGCCACCTCCTGAATAATGGAATAATGACAGCGATGAGACTCGTCTGGTCTTCCTCTGTGTGGATTAATCACAACAAATGAGGCAGAGAGCTCCTCCAGCAGCGTTTCACTGCGACTCTGCGCGACACAAGCTCAGCTCGCAGAGTAAACACTCGCTCCATCACTGCCAACATCTCACTTCATTATGCTAATGTATGTAAAACCAGCAGATCCGAACTACTCAAACACGGTCGTGTCAAAATACACGAAGCGCAGTCTAATTACACCACAGCAAATCTTCATCCTTCCTGCTCGATGCGACTCGTCCGCGGTCGCCAGCGACGTTTAATAAATTCCATTAACGTCACATGAAGAGTCATCGGACTTGTTACTCCCAAAGATATTCACAGAATCCATGAGAGGTTCTTCATGAAAGCTGCCTGCATCAGTGAAGGGAGGAAGAGCCATGTGAGCGATGAGGTCTGCTCCTCCACTGATCACTACCACAGCATTTTTAAGGAAAAAACCAAACAAGTTGAACTGCTTAACTGAAACGCTAACGGTCTTAAAATCTACCTCGGGGCCATCATCCAGTTTATGTTGTGAGTCAGTGAACTAACAAACAGCGTGCAGCCGAAGTCTTCGGGTCCCTGAAGGTCCAGGGACCCTGAGCAGCTGACCTCTTTGCCCTACTGCTAATCCAGCCTCAACGCAGCTCAAAACAGCCTCAACTCAAGGTCCACTTACCTTCTTTTTCACAGTAAGTCCTTCCTTGCTAACTTTTGATCCTCATCAGAAGATTAAGTGAGATTAAGCAGATCCTCGAGGTGCTCGGAGGAAGAAAAATCTACATTTCTAAGGCAGCTGAGTGAACTCTGTCTGCAGCTGAGGACTCAGTGATTCGGTCAAAAGCTCAGGAACAACAGAGTGAAGTGTTGAACTGAGTTCTCTTTAAACCCCCCACAGTACACACTGTATAAAACAGTATTTCAGCCATAGTTCAACTGCATCAGGACCTGTAACGTATATATGAATACACTGATGTTACGGAGAATTAACAGAAGCTGCTCTGCTTCATTATTCTGAGCTACCAGTTCCTGCATTGCTTGAATTATAATGAAGACTAATGAGTAACCGCAGGCAGAACATTTTGCCCACTAACTCCATGTTGTCCTCTCTTGCTTTGTGCAGCATCTCTGAGCCGGAGGATTCGGCTTTAGCTGTTCCACATGACTGGCTGCATGAAACACTTGCTGGCCTGCGGTTAGCGGTGGTGAGCGGGACGCGTCGGACCAGCCTGAATCCTACAGAGCTTTCCAACGCCTGCGGAACAAACAGCCAGCAGCTTACACACTGAAAGATTTCTTCCATTTCCAGAGCCACAGCGTCTTTCCACAGCCAGCCAAACCAACCTGAAGCTGGGCTCAGGTTGGACTGAGAGCTCCACTAATCAGCTGGTTAATTAGCTAAAAATAAACGACTACATGTAAGGTGAACGGGGAGGTTAGCTCACAGAAAAACACCGTTTATTCAAAGTCACACGTCCAACAAAGTGCTGCAGAGTGACATGAGAGAACATAAAGGCTTTTATTCCAGTCATAAACTGTGTGAGCCTGTGCAGTATTCAGGACCACAACCAAAGTTTAAGAAGCTGGACTTGAATGTGAAGCACTCACCCACAGCTGGTCTCCAGCAGACTGTCCCCGACCTGCAGAGACGCCATGCCGAAGTCTGCTATCCTGATGTTGTTCTTCTCGTCTAACAACAAGTTCTCAGGCTTCAAATCTCTGTGGCTGGAGGACGACAGGACACAGAAGACAGAGACAGAATGTTGGTTGCACACATGAGACGCTGCATTCATCCACACCCTGCAGTCATTACCGAGCGTCCTGACTAACATACGTCTCTTCAGTTTGGCTAAAACAGTTAAAAATGTTTGAAGTTTTGAAATAATGTAAAGTTTGTCTTAGTCATGTCAGGTTCAGCAAAGGTTTCTAGGGGTTCATCTGAGGTCAGACCAAACTTCTGGACCCTTGAAGACCTCGAGCAGTTTGTCTCTGGTGTGAAAAGCTCCTCCTGAAGCTGAAGAAGCTGTTCAGCCGACAGATGTTCTCTTTCCTTTGACGCAGCACCTCCAGATAACAAACTCTCACTCGCTTCCATCCGCTGCGTCCAGGCAGTCCACGTCTGTACATTGGCTTCTGTCCGTGAACCCGGTGACCACCTCGCTTCAGCTTTGAGTTTCATGTAAAATAAAAGTTAAACCCAGCAGCTCTTGATAGCTGCAGGCACTCTGCTTTCATGCTTCCACCTCTGGAGGAAGTGTAGGCGAAATGGGAAACAATTAGTCCTGAAAGCATTCAAACCTCCTGTTTGATTTCTGCGGTGAGGCCACTTTATTACAACGCAGCTATGAAGAACAGACAGACTCCAGGTGCAACGGAGGTCCAGGTTAGTATCACAGCTATCCTGTTACTCATAAGGAGAGAAGAGCTTGATGTCCTCAGTTCATCCAGGAAACACAGCGCAGAACAAAAGGAGCTCTTCAAAGCTGAACACTTGATGCTTAACGACTCAGAGCTGCTTTGATGTGCAGTTAGATAGACAGCGCTGCCGCCATGTGTGGAGGAACTGAAGGTGCTTTCAGAGATGAAAGGAGATGAAGAGGAGCTGGACCATCTGAAGTCGCCCCCGGTTTCAGCTGAGGAGGGCAGAGGCTGAAGAGGAGGAACGCAGGAGGGACCCTGTTGCTCAGTCATTGAGTAAATCTAACAACATGAGACCACGAGAGATGATCACTGCGGCACGTCGCTGTCAGGAGCGCAAAATTCTTCTTCACTTTGGTGAAAATCTTCTAAACCTACGGACGGAAATGAGCTTCGATTCATGAGACTGGATGTCAGGATGCTTTGTCAGAAACGGATCACCAAACAAACAGTTCCTGCTGCTGGAGTTGGACTACTGGTTGGTTGAGGAGACATTTGTGGAAGCGCCAGCGTGCGTTCAGAGTGTGAGGAAACAATGAGTCAATCAGTGTGATGCTGTCGACAGCAGAGCGATCGGAGTGAACGAGCTGTGAACAGACATCGAGGAAGCGTTTGGCTCCTTTCACAGTGTTAATGTTGCTCTTCATACTTTAACAGCCCATCCACATCCTCCCTCTGAGTCTGAATGGAAAGTGCTGCAGGTTTCACACCTGCTTTTCCTGAACTCACTGCGTTTCAGATGCAGCTGCTCTGCTGCAGTCGCAGTGAAAAATTAGGTGCAGCAGCTATTTATGTAAATTTCCGTTCTGCCTCCCATATTCTGCACCTCCACACAGGAACACCTTGAAATACATATTTTACGAGGCTGCAATTTGCAGCCATGCCACCTTCTTTTCATTTTACCTGCATAAAATATTGACTGTTTGGCGACTTCAGAAGGTCAGCAAAACCTTAGTAAATATTCATCTGCACAAAGCAATAACAGAGAGAGCAACCAAACTCCCTGAACCGTCTGCTGACTCAGAAGGACGTGCAAAGGTAACAAACCATATGGAGTGGCTGTGGCAGAAGTCCAGGGCGGAGATGATCTGTCTGAAGAACTTTCTGGCCTCTTTAGGTGTTAACCGGCCCTTTTTCACCAGGTAGTCGAACAGCTCCCCGCCAGACACGTGCTCGAGCACCAGGTACCTGCACAGGTGGAGAGAGGAAACAGGTCACACGTCTTCAAGTCAACCAGTGCAGAAGTACAGAAGATCCTCCCTGTGCTCACATGCTGCTCTGCAAACTGAAATAATCTTCATCCCGCCTTCTAGAAATGAGACATTTTTAACTCCACTGCAGAGTCGCACACTGTCAATCACCTGAACTGACCTTTTCCACACTGAGGTGTGCAGATTCAGGTTTTACTCTGCAGCATCTTACATCTCATGTTGAACAGAATCAGCAGAGAAACAAATAACCACAGCCGTCAGGTAACTGTGGAGAAGAAGAAGAGGAGCCTACAAGCTGCAGCACTTCAGTAACCCACCTGTGAGTCCACACGGAGAGTAAACATCCTCTGCTTGATTCTTCCTCAACGTGAAAGAGGCATTAATGAAGTAATTGAGTCATAAACTACAGAGTATCAGGCTGCGACATGTGGAAGTCGCCACAGTACATCGATGCAGGATGTAAATCCTTGAGAAAATCCCCAGCCCGTGCTGGTTTGTGTGCTGTGGTTTAAACTGTTTTATCTATCTCCCGCGTTCATTTGTCTCGGAGACATGTGTGATCCTCGGCCTGCGAGCGGCGCCGCCTCCTCCTGCGGCGCCGTCGTCCCCACGGACTGATTTATTAGCAGATTAAGGGATCTGCTCGAGCGTTTACCTGTCAGAGCTATTTAAATTAGAAACGTGTTGGCTTGTGATTTGTGAGTGTGAAATTTTCTACAGCAAACTGCGCTGACCGTCCGTCCCCGTCCTCGCTACATTAAGAAAACAAATCCCCGCTGTGCTGCGTTCGAAGGCCGAGCCTTTATCAATTATTGAAGAGCACATTAAGCCGTGCCGCTGGAGCGCGGCCGCCACACGCAGCAGATTAATGTGTACAACAAAACATGGATGTACATTAAAGCTCCACAGTCGCAGGGAAGGTTAAAGTGTGTGTGTGTGTGTGTGTGTGTGTGTGTGTGTGTGTGTGTGTGTGTGTGTGGGGGGGGGCAATAAAACATTTCACGCTTTGATAAAATCCCACAGTTCAAACTGCTGTTTGGAGCGAAGGCGCTCAGCTAATGTTAAATTGTTCTGTCGACAGGCTGCAGTGAGGTTTAGGGTTTGGCTTTTCGTCTTCATCACTCGTCGACGTTGTTCGTCGGCACTTAAAGTCCCACTGAAATCTGAATTCTCCTCCCATTTTTTGTGAAGACATATAAACTATAGTAGTGCAGAATTTTCCAGTAAAACAGTTTTCGGACATATTTGTGGAAACAGCGTGTCAGCTTAGAAACGACGACCACGGTGACGACTGACTGGAGAGACTGCAGACGTCCACGCAGGGTTTCCCATCAAACATCCTCTTTACAGCATTCAGGAGGACTCAACCCGCTGCTGGGAAAGGGGGATGAGCTAGCCTAGCATGCTAACACTAGCACAGTAGCCTGTCAGGCCGGTGGAAATGAAACTGTTGTCTGTCCGTGCAGATGTTCACAAGTGAAATTACAGTACGTTCAATCTGTATCAGAAACTTATGGAAAGAAATTTTCCCAGAAAAAATCTTAACAACATTTAATTTCCACAGCTGTAAAGTCATGAAGACACCAGAACTTGTTTGAAAGTTTCAAAATGGCTGAATTTTAATTTGCACAGCGCTGAAGATGATGTATTTCAGCTGCAGCTGGTCCAACAATAAACGCCAACTACTAATGAACCTCTGTATTTCCTTCCATATCAAATCTGTTTGAAGGCAGAGGCGGTTTAAAAGAAGTGAAGCTGTGTGTTGGATCTTAGAAAGTGAACGCAGCGTTCGGCACTTACAGGTATTTCTTGTTTTCATAGACGTCATGCAGCTTTAAAACGTGGGGATGCTCTATGAGTTTCAGAATGGCTATCTCCCGCTCCACCTGGACAGAAACACAGAAGAAGAAGAGCAGTTACACCATCACTCATTAACAGCAAACATGGAAGCATACAGTCAAACGTCATTTAACCTCTGGACTTCGTGAAGCTTGTTGGTCTGTTTTAAAGCTTGTATTTGACTCTTCTTTTGTCTGAGTTATCAAAAATTAAAAAACAAAGACTTTTTTCACTGTTTTCACGTGAAGCAGTTAAGAGTCTACAGCCATGCTTCCATCTCTGCGAGTCAGTACTGAAGCACAGTGATGCTATGAGCTAAATGCTAACAAGCTCACTAGGACAATGCTAACATGCTGTGATCAGCAGTTTATACTATATTCACAATCTTAGTTTGGTAGCACGCTAATTGCTAATTAGCAACAAACACAAGCTGAGGAGGATGTGAACGGCATTCGCTTCGCAGGGAAACCTGCTGGTGGCGCCAGAGGGAAAGTCAGAGGATCACCAGAGTCATCAGGATTCATCATCTGACCATGAATGTCTGCAGAACACTGTCCCAAAAGAGGCTGTGACGTCTGTCAGGACCAAAGTGGTGACAGACACCTCAGTCATGTCTTTAGCATCGCTAATAATACAGTGTAGAGTTTATAAAAGTATTATTTAAAAGAGGTTAACTAAATAAAAGCATCAGGCCACACACAGAACCACGGTGTGAGCACATGTAGTACCACAAACAGCTCCTGTCTACGTCCCTGCATGTGTGGACTGTACGAGGGATTAGCCACACTGAGCGATGTGCTCGTCAGAAAACAACAGGATTACTCCGCCAGCCGTCAACCTCACAAACAAATGTTTTAAGCTTCTGTTCAACATATTCTCTCACTGAGCTTTTCCAACATGGTGGGGCTTTACCTTCTGGAACAAACACTGGAATTATTTTGGTATCAATCAGGCGTGCTCTCGAAGCACCACTGGAGCTGTAAGGCTAATGAAACACAGTCTCAAGGCTCGATCGATTGATTGATTGATTGATTGATTGTCAGATTAGTATATAGGGTGAAACTCCAGCACACAGTGATAAACAACAGACTGTATGAACAGTTTGAGCGCCTGAGCTCTCTGCAGTGCTCACACACACACACACACACACACACACACACACACACACACACACACACACACACACACACTGTTATAACTGTGTCAGTATGCAATGCTGCAGCTGCCTCATTCCCCAACCATCATCATCATCACCACGACCATCATCATCATCATCATCATCCGGGCATCTGTCTGCTCGTCGTTCTTATGGTTCATCTTACAGTCAGTGTGTTTCAACGTGCTGATTTTTCCTTCATCTTTGTGTTTGAGCTCGTTACTGTCCAACATGTCAGAAGCTTCCTGCAGTCAGCCGTTAAAGAACCTTCCTATGGTTAAAAAGATCCACGAGCACCAGTGAGAAGTTCACCTTTTCATCACCTTGACTTGAGTTAAAGTGTAAAGCTGCTGATTTTCAGCGTTTTCCTTCAACAAATCTCACGAAAAGACAAAACCAACAGTGAATGGATCCAGTACTGTGTGTATCACAGCCTGATAGATCTTCATCCTCTGAGCTCCATCATCGTCCAGAAACCACTAAAAACACATCAGTGAGCCTCGCTGTACACACACACACCGTCCTGCTGCCACAAACACTCACTACAGCACCAACCGCGGATTCATCCGCGGCTGAAAACAGTCCAACACATGCTCTATTTCCTACTCTTCAGTAGGAGCTAATGAGCCACAGACAGAGCAGAGATGTCAGGAAGTACTGAGAGTCAGAGCAACACTTTACTGGTTTTGGTGCTTTATGGGATTTACTGTCAATCAGACTGATGTGTCTTGTTTCCTGTCATATGACAGAACGACACCAGCAGGCTCAGTGCAGCTGCAGGTGAGCGTCATGAGCGGATACAGAGTCTAATGAAGAGTAAAACGTCTGGTCACTCAGATGCTGCCTGTAGCGGTTTCAGTGCTAACCTGGCTGCTGCGCTCTGATTTGCTGCCAGTTGGCACCTCAGCAGGCTGCAGGGTAAAGCCAGTTTAGACTTGAGCGCCGCAGAGTCCAAACTCTGCACAGTCACCATCAGTCCGACGTGTTCCTAAACTGCACATCTGAGCTCACTGCGTTTGGCGTGTTTCTGTGGATAAATGGCCAAACAGACACAAGGACGATGTCAAATCAGGCTATTTAAGCACAAACAATGGAGTGTGATGGCAGAAAATGCCCCAGGCTCTGAATCAAAGAAATCATCTCTCCAGAGCTGAAATCCATCAGAGGAAGAGGCACACAGACACACTTACACACCCACGAGCAGGAAAACGGACCAGAATGCACTGCAGCTGCAGAAGCAGTGCGAACTGGAGGATGGTTGAGAAGCAAACTACAAGTACTTTTTCTGTTTATGTGCCCACCTTCAGCTCAAAGACACACTCCAGCCTCTCTGCTGGAGGACAACAGAGAGCATTGTGGGAAAAAACAGTGAGAATATCAGAAATGTGTTCTGAAATTAAAAATATTTTGTGCTGAGAGCAGACAGAGAGCAGACTGCGTGACACTGACATCTTGTTGGCACCTGAAATTAAATCTAACCCTTGAGACCAAAACATCTCCTGATGTTTGCACCACAGACGACACTTCGTCAATAGCAGCTTGTTGGAAATGCCAGATTTGTTTCACATGATTCTGTTGAGAGAATCAATGAGGGAACACGGTGTCGGCGTCAGAGGGGATCCATACCACAGGTAATCAAACTGATCCTCTGCTGATCGTCCTATTGATTTCAGATTCTCGTCACTGCTGGCTTTAAGCTGTGGAACACACGAACGCTTTCAGTCATCTGCCGATCGCTCGTTTTGTCCTCATGACTCTTTTCCTGACCCGCCGTCTACAAACCGGCCCGGAGTCTGAGTCATCCTCTGCTGTCCCTGTTCAGGGCCGATGTGACAGGTCTGAGAGGCCAATCGCAGGACAGAAGACTCCAGAAAATGAAATTTCATTTCCATCAAAGCCGGCAGTCTTCAAAGGTCTGTCATGGCGAGTGATGACGGCTGGCAGCAAATAAATTATTAAAGAGTTCCCTTTAATCTTTGGCCCAGCAGTCTCCCGGACCGGGCTGTCACACCAACTTCTGCCTCCACCTCTCTCATCTTCTCCCACAGCTGAAGAGGACGAAGAGTCAGGAGAGAAATGCTTAAGGCAAAAGCCTCCTAAAGATCTCCAAAGGCTCGCCGGTTAAACCGAAGAACGAATGAATCACAGTGATAATGGATGATTAGCTTCAATAGGCTAATGTTAGCCTAGAGCCTTGACTCCAAATCCTGCGTCATCACTGCAGGTGTGTTCCAGGCGCAGAGCAGCCGAACGCTCTTTCAGCCTGATGTTCTCTCACTCTCTAACGCTCTGCTCATGTGTCTGCAGGTGATCTTTGTGACACGTCTCTCATATCGAACACTTTCTGAACCAGGAAGCACTCAAAGTGCACACAGCCCCGTCCAAGACCCAGGGGCCCACTGGACCACAGGTACGACCCCTGTGACAGACGCCAATGCTTGAACTGACTCGGAGGAAACTCCATTTACCGATGAAGCAGCCTCATCATCAGCTGCCCTTTGCTAACTTCACACCGACACTCCAGCTGTGCAGCACAGGGCCCTCCTGCAAACCAATAATTATCCACAATTTTCTCCAAATGAATTCCACATCCGACACGAGCTGTTAATGTACGACCTGCCGCGTGACCCCAGCCCGCAGTGAACACGGCTCTGCAGCTGGTCCAGGAAGTACAGGCGAGTGAGGGAGAGACAGACGCTGTGCAGGTTTCAGAGCCACAAACATCCTTCATGTTTCAGGAGATACGCTCAGAATAACACGATTCATCGCATACAAACAAGATTCAGAGCTTAGTGCGTTCACTGAGATCATCTGGAGAATAACGGCAACTCTCCAAACCTGATTTCACCATCAGAATCACAAACCTCTATTGATCCGGAGGGGAAACTGGGTCAGTTTCAGCTCTGACAGAAATAGAAACAGAAAGGAAATAAAAACGTCTAATTAGAGGATGTAAAAATATGGAAATATATGTACACTATACAGCAACAGAAGTCAGCTATAAATAGTATGTGAAATATGTAAATGTGAATATGTAAACCATGAGAAACAATAAACAGCAGCTGTCGATGCAGAAATATATCGAGAATAAGAATAAAAATAATAACAGAATGCGAGAATACTACCACTGCTATACTAATACTGTAATAACACCCAGAATAACAATACTAACAATAACATATAGAATAATACTAATAAGGAAGTACAAAAATATGCAGAATAAATCACACACACTGAGATTCTGAGAGCTTTTCTCACCGACTGCTGGCTTTGATTAAAAATGATAAAAATGTAAAAGTGACTTTAACATTTTCAGTGTTTTCTGGTTTTATTTTCCTTTCTGCTGTTTTTACACTCATTACTCATCTAATTAATTTGATCCTAATTAATTTATTCTAAACTGTGAACCAGTATCCCCAGCAAGAAGGACTCCACATCATCATCATCATCATCTTCATCAGCTACCTGTTTGTCGTCTGGCTTTGATTTTGACACAGACAGCACTTTGACACCATCACCAGGCCGTGGACTTCCAGGTGCGACACTTTCCCACCGGCAGGTGAGCACACAGTGATGCAGGTGCGGCGCTTCAGCCCCTCCACCTGCCATCAGATCTAATTATCCTGGTTTTCATCTGCTCACATCACTGACTCGACGGTGCACGCACTGCGTAGCCTGGCAGAGGCTAATTAAACACATGTACCAGGTAAACAGACCCCTACCCTTCACGCACGAGCAGCGACGCTGACATTTATTACGCCCCATTATGACCCGTATGGTTTTCTAATGAGCAGTGATAAAGCGTGTGTGTGAGCGGAAGGAAGGGTGGGGGTGAGAACCAGGGGCTGTAACACGGGCGGAGGAGGACCCGCAGCCTCAGTCCCGCTCAGGTTTGGAGGACGCTGCAGAATCAGGTGTGACCCTCCTCCAGGTTTCTGAATCTCAGCTCTTTGATTCTCACCAGCACCGGCCGGCTCTGATTGGTTACTGCGACGTCTCCTTCTGCTTACTCATCCGAGAAGTTTGAGAGGAAAACTCGAGTGATGTCGACCCAGAGGAGGAACATTCTCCTCTTTTCTTATTAGCAAAAATGTTTTTCTCATTTGAGAATTTGAATTTGGTTTTTGGTGTGCGTTAGTCTGCATAGTTTCACTGTTCATCTTCCTCCTGTCCTTAGATCCATCCAGTCACCTGGAGACACTTTAAGCTGTATTCTCCTCTATGACAGGCAGTGTGCAAACCAGTCTGACCTCACAGGAAAGAGTTCAAAGATCCACCTGCCAGACAAAACATCACCTTTTCACCTCACTTCACTAAATATATGCAAATTCAGAGACAACTTCTTTCTGGAGCCAAGCTTCGGTGTGTGATATTTGGTGCTGCAGACACTTTTGAATGAGTCCTCGGAGCGCTGAGGTTCAGCTCTGGGCTCTAACCCAGACTCACAGGTGCTGGAGTGGGAGGCTGAGCTCCTGTGGTGACTTAATCTGGGTCTCAGAGGTGGAAATGAGTTGATTAAGCTTTCGTTCACCTCCTCCTCTCTGCCTCCTCTCCACATCTCTTCTGCAGAGCAGTTTACTGCAAACAGTTTTCATTTTAGACTCTCCAGCTCCCCCAGATTTATGGTTTCTATTGTAAATGTTACGATTCTTTAATGTAAAAACACTTTGTGTTGCATGAATTGTGCAATAGAAATAAAGCTGATTATTACTGGTATTTACAACTCAACAATCAGTCAACAGCGCAAAATTGGACAAATGTCACTAAAGTTCAGTTCTGCTTCAAAGTACCGTATGAAATTTAGGATTTCTGCAATTCCACTGAAATCAAACATTTTCTACCCTTAAAGTTTGCTGTTATAAAAGTCAGCGTGACCAGGTTCAGTCTGGGGTCCTACCTCACAAAAGAGGCTAATTTCAGCTGCTTCAGTGTCATTCTTTCAGACATAACACAAAGGCTCATGACCACAGACGAAGGCTGGAACACAGATCGAGCGGTAAGAGCTTCATCTTGACCGTGACGGTCTGGTACAACGACCGCAGACGCACACTGATCATCACAGAACCCTCAATTATAACAGCAATAATTTAGGAGGCTGCATGTTTTCTAGAACGTCCCTTGAACGTGACGTGAAATCTGGTCACATCACGCCCTCACCCTTTATGACCGTGTGCACATGAAGATAACATCTGTAATTTATCGCTGTCTCCAGCCCTGAGAGCCCACTGTAAATGATGCTGAAAGTGCAGCATAGATGGTACAGTGAGCCAGTTTTTAATGACTCATCATCATCATCATCATCATCATCATCATCAGCGAGTGAAGTGTGACACTGATGGACCGCTGCTCCTGCTTTCACTGCATTAAAATAAAAAGATCCATAAATGTAAACACAAATCCAAACGGGCTGCAGTGACCACGTCAAACACGATGGGTAACAGTCAGATGAAGTGGTGCACCTGCTCAGGTGTGATGTGTCCAGATCTGTTTTCCCTTCACCTTCACTCGATACGTAAGTGGCGATGATTCGAAGCCAAGTGTGAAGTCAGACAGCTGGGGAGGACTGACGGTGAACTATCTGAGAGGGTCCGCCATGAACGGTGACTCAGGCCCTGCAGCGCCGAAGGGTTCGTTCAGAATGAGTCAGCTTCGCGACACACCTTCCAAACAACGCCTGACTCATTCACCGAAGAGATCAACAGCGCTAATGAAAAACAGGTGGCCTCTGACCACAGCATCCACAGTCCGACACACACGCAGGTCACTAATTCAGCCATGAAATGTAAAACAAGCCGTCCACGTCACAGAGCATCATGTGATCCACATGGCGGTCAGGACACACGTCAGCGTGGGTTGAAGCAAGTTGTACACCATTCCTTAATCCTTTAGAGAAACTGCATCAGAAGGCAATTAAAGGAATATTCCACAATCAACAATACTCAAGGCCTGAAGGCTCTGAAATACAGTCAGCAGCTACAACACAGACCAGACAGACTCTGGTCCCTCGCCAGCGCCACGCAAGCTGTGAGCGACCAATGTGAAAGGCTAATGCTGCGCGGTTAACCACGCTCTGGTGATAACAGGTGATAAATATGAACGTTTGGTTCGTACTGAGTGTTTGGGTGGACAGCAGAAAGGTGGATCATGCTGCAGGAGTGATTTTATTTTTGACAAAATGTGCCAAAAATAAATCCATCACCTGAGGCTGTGAGCGGCGCAGGTGAGCAGCTAACGGGGGGACAAACGAGCGCTGTGGTTAGCCAAATCTTAGCACATCGATTCATGTTTGGAACACTGAGCGTGAGCAGACAGAGAGGTGAGTTAAGGTTTCATGGTCTAAGTGCAGTTAAATGTTGAAAGTGACAGTCAGACGATGATCAGCAGGGACAGGGGAAGTTTGGAAACAGGTCAAACTGAGAGACTGGACAGAGCAAACGGACTCAAACGTTTCGTGTGTTGGGGGGCCCTTATTGACTTTTCAAAAGAAGCCTAAATTTACCGGCGCGGTCCCCCAGCGGACGGGTGTTACATTCACACCCTGCTGACCCTTCCTCCAGCCCAGTGAGGGGCTCAGGGCTCCTGACTCATGCCAGAAACCTCCTCCAGTCAACGCCTCCGTGCATGATAGCTCCTCTTAATGAATTATGAGGATTGACTCGAGTTACAGCGCGCTGCTTCCAAATCCCTCTTTAATTGAAACACAATGCAGAGCTGAGGGGCACGAGGGGTGATAAATTGGAACATCCGCTCGGTAATCAAACCGCCATCTGTTGCTATGACGTCTGGGCGATCCTGGAGGAGAGGAGGAGAGCTGAGGAGGAGAGCCCGGCCCGCTCTGCTATCCAATCACGGTCCGACGGCAGCGGCGCAATCAGGCGGCCGCTGTCGACCGCTTCGTGTGATTTGGCAGCCGAGACAGAACATTTTATGAAGCGACACGAATCCATTCAGAGGAACGACAGGAAGACATGGAAGAGCTGAGGGGAGGAGAGGAGGAGAGAAGGGAAGCAGAAGGAAAGGAAAGAATGACAGGAGAGGGAAAGAAAGACAGAAAAAAGAAAAGAAATGGTCGGAGAAAAGAGGAAACACAAAAGAGGAAAAGAAAGAAAGAAAAAGAAAGGAGAGAAAAGGGGAAGTAAGGCGGAAAGGAGATGAAGGGAATAAGAAAGGAACCAAGGGAAGATCCCAGGACAGATCAGGATGGAACAGGACAGGATCGGACAAGTCAGGACAGGGCAGGTGAGGACAGGTCAGGACAGGACAAGTCAGGACAGGTCAGAACAAGCAGGGCAGGACAAGACAGGACAAGTCAGATAGGACAGGTCAGGACAGGTCAGAACAAGCGGGGCAGGACAGGTGAGGTCATGACAGGAATGGACAAGACAGCACAGGTCAGGTCAGGACAGGACAGGACAGGACAGGAATGGACAACACAGCACAGGTCAGGACAGGACAGGACAGGACAGGAAAGCAGTGCAGACATCTAAATTTCAGCCACCAGCTCAGCCAATCAGCAGGGAGCGTCTCAGCTGCTGCTGGGTAACGACCCGGCGGCGTGCCCAGTTTCTGGCAGACGAGCGGTGACGAGCGAGACGGATCCAGCAGCCTCCTCAGCATGTGGCTGCATCAGACAGAATACATTAACAATCACGCAGAGGGGAGGACGGCTGAAGTGACGGCGAGCAGATTAAGGTCAGCGGTGAATCATGGGAAAACGGCAGATGCTCTCTTCTGCGGTGGATTGCAATCAGCATCCTTTCACTCATCTGTCATCTGCTCGATCACCTCGCCGTCCCTCTAAAACACGTCAGCGATGGACACGTCCAGAGGTCCCACAGGTGCAAAAACTCTGACAGCTTCAGCTCCTCTTCACTTTCAGCTCCTCTTCACTTTCAGCTCCTCTTCACTTTCAGCTCCTCTTCCTTTCAGCTCCTCTTCCTTTCAGCTCCTCTTCCTTTCAGCTCCTCTTCACTTTCAGTTCCTCTTCACTTTCAGCTCCTCTTCACTTTCAGCTCCTCTTCACTTTCAGCTCCTCTTCCTTTCAGCTCCTCTTCACTTTCAGCTCCTCTTCACTTTCAGTTCCTCTTCACTTTCAGCTCCTCTTCACTTTCAGCTCCTCTTCACTTTTGGTCCCTTTGTCTCTCACTGTCCAGCTGCCATAAACCAGATGTTAGAAACACTGAAGCACTCATCTACAGTGGATCGTGCCTTAGGGACCGTATTTCACCCTGAGTTTGGCCTTCAGATCTTTATGATTGACATCCATCCCAGAGGCAACAGTAGCTCCGGCCAATCAGAGTTCAGAGTTCTCCCCTCTGAGGGCTGGACTTGATTTAGAATTCATCATCACAAAATACCAGCTACAAAGGTTAAGTTGTGAGATGCAATACGAAAAAAAGTTAAATATAAAAACCTTTTAAGAAATAATTTTGCTCTTTTAGTTCAAGATGGAATCATCAATTCATCGTTTAAACAGGAAAAGAAAGATTTTCATTATCTAATTCTAACAGATCCTTTAAATGCAAATTAAAGGAAAATATATAATTGCTTTTTAATTTAATTACTAGATTATAATCACAGGCTGAAACACTCCAGGCTGCACACTGCCACTCAGGAAAAACTGACTGAAGGTATATTTTGATTTGCAGGTGATGATTCAAATATTCTCCAAAAAGAAGCTGAAGCTGTGAAGAGCAGCTGCTCCTGATGCCACACAGAGTCTCCCATCATCAAGTATCAGCTGTGAAGGCAAACATGCTGTTACCATAGAGCATGATCAACACACACACACACACACACACACACACACACACACACACACACACACACACACACACTCTCTCTGACTGTGCGTGCAGTGGGAGCACTGGGTA
Organism: Chaetodon auriga; assembly: GCF_051107435.1. NCBI lineage: Eukaryota > Metazoa > Chordata > Actinopteri > Chaetodontiformes > Chaetodontidae > Chaetodon > Chaetodon auriga. The sequence goes on along the minus strand of NC_135074.1, from coordinate 32,109,839 downwards.
GAATCAACACAGTTAAGTCAGTATTGACACCATTAACACAAGCAGCCAGTCGTTGAGGAGATGAAATGAGTCCGGTCAGGCATGAGAGGGTCGGGTCCGACCTCTGAAGAGCTCAGACACACAATCGGCTGCACTTCAACTGGAAAAAGAGATTAAATCGCACACACATGGACACACACACACACACACACGGACACACACACACGGACACACACACATGGACACACACACATGGACACACACACACACACACACACACACACACACACACACACACACACACACACACACACACACACACACACACTCCTCTGCCATGTTTTGTTCTTGTGCTTTCATGGTACCAAAGATCCAGAATAGATTCAAAACTCTTGGCATTCAAGATTTATTGTTTAAATAGGTTTAATTGGGATTAATTAGACAATATGAGTGAAGTTCAAATGACATCGTAACTTCTACATTTTTCTACGTTTTAACTGAGGTGACAGTAAAAGTGATGACGACCTTCTGTCTTGTAGATTTGGATTAGTGTTTCGAGCAGCAGCTGTCTTCACTGAACAGGCTCTGGTGGAGCCGCTGTTCACGACCTGCTGAACAAAGTGGAGCATTTAGCAGCTGAAGGGAAAGATATTGGTCAGGAGCTGGTGGAGACCAAAAGCAGAGCTGAAAGAGGCTGAATGCTGGACAGCTCCGATGGGATGATGGCGCTGCTCTGAGTCTGGATGTAGAGTGACTGCAGATGAGTCAGCAAGAGCAATTTAATAAAGGTCTTAATGTAAATTTCAGCTGACACATTATACAGACCAACAACGAATAGCAAACTGGGTTTTTCCACGTCGCAGTTGTTCACAGTGAAACCCGTTTTGGGCGATGTTAACCTCCACTGTGTGAACTGTCCTTCCTCCACTCCTGATAACGAGCCTGACTGAGCTGGAGCTTCCCTCTGTCTGTTAGCCGCCAATGCGCACGCTCAGGATCCACCTGTGGTTCCTCTAATGAGACTCTCCATTAGCTGCAGTGAAACTGTGGTGTAAATGCCAGGTTTGACATCTGGGTGCCGGGAGAGGTGACGCCTGTGTAAGGTGCTGATCTCTGAAGTAGTACCGTAAATGTCAGGCTGCTCATCTCACCAGGACTCAAACACACACAGCCGGCAGACGTCCTGCAGGAAGCTCGAACAAGGCCGGACGCACGCTCGCATGTTCGCATAACAACGTCCACATTAGCACATGACAAAGACGAGGACCGCAGAGGGACGTGTGCGGTGAAGTTCATGATGTGAACACGTGATGGTGGATGGCCACGGGGAGCACCCGCAGCACGGCGAGCCGCTGACATCTCAAACGATCATCTGCAGGATTTATTTTGATGCTTCCTGATCTGCCGGTTCTACCGTTAAGGTTTGCTTGAGGCCCAAAAACCACTTAAAGATCCCCTGCGGACACGTTTCAAGACGCATAAAGACATTCTGCCTGGAATAATAACTGTGTCTGATACGGTTTGTCCACAAAATAATTCACTTACCTCATTAAAAATGATTAAAAAGACATCTTCTCCTGTGCCTCACTGAGAAATCCACAAGCTATAAATATGCAAATGTTGTTTGTTTCATTTTTCATTCAACCTATTTAAATCTCAAAGAATCATTGAGGGCACGGCCTCGTTTCCAGCGATGTCGAGAGCGAAGTTAAAGCAGAGTAAACACACACAAGAATAATTAAGCAGAAAACAAAACAACCGAACAGTTAAGGCACTGTGAGAGCGCAGCGGCGGGCTTTGAACTGACCTATAGGAACAGCTGACAGACTGAGCATCGGCCAATCACTGGAGAGGGTCAAATTATGACAATGGTTGGATCAGGAAGTGATGTGTGATGGCATGTTTCCATTAAGGCCTTTAAAACAAACAGAAACCATTTCCTGACTTGTTTCATGACTGAAACGCAGCACTGAGTGCAGCGTGGAGACAACAGGGACACTGGTGTTAAACCTCCTGTTCAGACGGGCCATCACACTGAAGCTGGACGAGCACGTGTCCACCGCCCAAACCTTCACTGACACCAACTGATGCTGTGGTCATTCCTGGGAGGACGGCCTCCGCAGTAAACGGCCTCTAGAGGTCTCTGTCAGGTAAACAGAAGGTATTTTAGGCGTGTGAACAAACAGTAAACGCTGTATTTCTCTAGTGAGGACGGTTATTTTCATTCACGATGAAACACGTCACTCGCAGTGTTTCTGGATGATGACAGTTCAGTCAGCTGATAGAAAAGCTTAAAGAATCGTATGTAAACTGTATCAGTCAGGGATAAAGAAATGTATTTATATGGAAATGCTTCGGGTTATTCCTTTAAGAGGGTCCGTGTGTAACAATGAACAAGGGAAATGTAAATGTGTGTCGTGTTGTGAGCTGAGGATACATTCATATGCAAAACCTGCAAAGAATACACAGCGACACAAAGTTCAGGCTAAACGCAGCGCGGAGAGAAGAAAGAGACAGAAGAAAGTGAACCTGCAGCACTCGCAAAATGTCAAACAAAATGGGACAAAATGGGGTCTCGTCAAAATGCCAGCTGAGGCGCGGGGGGGGGGGGGGGGGGCAGCGTCATGTTTTAAACATGCAGCTCCTCCAAACCCTCTCTGGGTTTTATTTGGATATGTTTTTCGGGTGGCTGGTTGGGCGTCATCGTGTGAGAACAACGAGGTCATAACTCGAGCTGGTCGCCGCCTGTTGCCATGACGACAGAGCCTCAGCATCTTCTAAAATAAGACCGAGGCGGGAAAGATTAGAGGAAGCTGCCGGGACGACCCCCGAGACAGACGGGGGAGGGAGCGGCTGGCATCGAGCGCGGCGACGTCAGCGGACAAATGGAAACAGAGCGCCGACACGAGAGAGCGAGTGGGAGCATCTGCCGCCTTCAGGTCCGCCGCTCAGGTCGAATCAGACACACGACGGGCTGATCATCTGAGGAGACGAAGGCGAGAACATGACGAGGCGCCAGCGTGTCGCGTGGTCATGACACTCGAATCTGACTGATCAATACCTGAAAGGTTGATACTACTTATCATTTCACAAAAGCACCCGAACACAACCCAAACCGAGCCTCGTTCAGGCGCGCTCAGACTCAACCTGCTGACAGCGAGCAACAAGCCGGCCTCTCCGGCCTGCCGGTGTCACTGTGATCTTTCACAGCCTTGAAGCTGACAAACACCCTTCATGGCTCGCACGCTGCGAATCCACAGTAACATCAGTGTTAACAGCCAATTAGCTGCCAGCATTAAGTGAGGAGAGAGGTGTGCTCCTCCCTCGCTCCGCTCATCAGGATGAGAGGACAGTCATCAGCACAAAGCAAAGACTACAGCAGCACACGCACACGCACACGCACACGCACACGCACACACACACACACACCTACTTAAGATGTGGACAGAGAGGCAAAGAGGTGTGTCGCTCGCTCAGGCTCTCTCACTGGAAAATGAGCTGCTGCTGGTCATTACAGCACCTCCAATCTACTCGTAACCTTTAAAACAACTAACTCATAAACACACACACAAACAGAGACGGTTTGTCCTCTGTGTGTGTGTGTGTGTGTGTGTGTGTGTGTGGGTGTGTGTGTGTGTGTGCGTTTGTCCTTTGCTGTTCAATGAACCAGCTGTGATGAGTTTGTCTTGTCTAAACTCTCTTTACACGACAGCAATCCAGTCCGGTGACACACACACACAGACGTGTTCTGACACTGTAAAGTGTGTGTGCGCGTGTGTGTGTGCGTGTGTGTGTGTGTGTGTATAACAAAGCAGAAAATTGTTATGGAGGCTGTTACATCAGCACTTTGAGGCTCATGACGCCTTCTAGATGCCGTGAAAGAGCAGAGCAGAGTCGAGGAAGCGAGGCTTCGATCAGACGAGTGTTGCTTGCTGCTAGTGGTATTTCTCAGGTTTTCCTCCTGCAGCTCGGAGCTCCTGTCGCCATTAAGAGGAGCAGAACATGAGTGAACAGCTGCTCCTCTGCGCCTCTACAAACTGTTGAGCCCGTTCATGTGGACGTTTCATGCTGCACAGGTCTACGCTTTAACAGGAACACTGCATCACATGTAACGTGAAGCCAGTCCAGAGAATCCTCTCTGACTTCACAGACTGTGTTTGGGTTTGCAGCGAGGAAAACCTGAATGTCCTCATTCAGCTCTGGGGGCTTCGAGCCATGCAGAAAGCTTAGATTTTAGATATCCAGGTTGTTGGATGTCTGTCTGTGATTTGTGCCTCCTCCTCCTCACAGCATAGAAAACATCACATTTAAAAGAAACCTTTCCACTGTCCCTGCTGTAGCGTCTGTTGCCTATAGATCTACATCCTAAGACGGCAGACGACCCACAGTCTTATCCAGTGAAGTTAGAGGATAATGATCACAGTCATGCCTGTACAGCTGTGTGTATTAGTACTTCGTCCTGTCACTGAATAGAGCGCAGTGGTAAAAAGTAGTTCAGTACTGCTGACAGTGAAGTCTGGACATTTTCAACGCTGGAGCCTGTGAAACAAAACTGATTTCCCCTCCACTACATTGTGGGTGCTAACAGAAATAAAACCACTGAACAGATTCCAGTGTGAGAAAAGATGCCGAATTTTGTTGAAGTAGCCCTTTAATATCCTGAAGATGACAGAAATGACCTGTGCTGAACAAACGGGAGAACTCGACACACTCCCCTCCACCTCCAGCATGATGTACACTGACTGCCGAATGAGTCAACCTCACCGAAGCTGACATGTGTGATTCATCCTGCCTGATTTAGCCGCATCCAGCTGTTTGTTCAAGGTGTAGGCGGACGCAGACGAGGGGACGCTAATAATGAAAGAGCAGGACGCCGTCCACCGCTGCAGATCTAACCACCTGCTCTGTGCTCGACGTGTGGGCGAGGCTGAAACTCCACACTCCAGCTGCAGTGCATTCTGGTCTATTTTCGGTATTGTGGGTGTGGAAAATGAACGCAGGTACAAAACCTAAAATCAGTCAAAAGTGCTCTTCATCAGACAAACAACTGGAAATATTCTGGAAGAGACGCCACTGACTCTCACAGGAAGAGGAAGAACGCACCACACAGAGCCTCAGTCACTCACACACTCACACACTCACACACACACACACACACACACACACACACCGTCCTGCTGCCACAAACTCTCACTACAGCACCAAATGTGGATTCATCCGCCGCTGGAAATAGTCCCCTATTTGCTCCTGTTCAAAAAATCTGAGTGTGAATTTGTGAGGACTGATGTCTTCAGTAGGAACCAGCGGGTTTGGAAGCACCGAGAGACGGACTGACGTGCCGTTTGTGGACTTTTCATGGGATTTGTTGACTAACAGGAAAAAGACCTTGTAAGAACTCGCTGTTAGACATCTGGAGCATCACAGCAGACAGACACACACTGATTACACACAGCTGCCTTACCTTCATGAGAACGGACTCGCTGAGCTTTTCTCTGTTGACAATCTTTATGGCGACTTTCTGACACGTGACACAGTGGATGCCCAGCTTCACGAGACCTGAAACACATGAAGAGAGATTCACGAGTCATTTCTTCAAAGTCTGTCTGGCCCACGCTGAGGCAACAAGAGGCGTTCAAAGCTCAGGTGTCATCACAAGAGCGGACCTGAAGGGAACTGAGAGCGTTTTGTCACAGGAGATCCGGTCCATTATGCCTCCCAGAGTAAAGGGCTGCACACAAACACGACTTCTTAAAGCTGAAGTCTGCCACTAATAACGCTACAGAGGGATGCTTTGAAGGAATACTTTCAGATTTGGGGGAATATTCTTGTTTTCTTTCTTGCAGAAAGTCCGAAACAAATATCAATACCACTCTCAAGCTACAGCCAGGAGCCAGGTTAGCTTAGCTTAGCATAAAGACTAGAGGCAGGGGGAAGAGCTAGCGTGGCTCTGTCTAAGCACCTCTACAGCTAATGAACACATTATATCCTGTTTGTTTAACCTGTGCAGAAACAGAGACGTAAAAACGACAGCATGTGGTTTTCAAAGAGGCATGTGACTGATCTGATGATGGGCCGCTGACTTTGATACAGGATACAGAAACCCGTCTGAGTGCTCCAGACCTCATCAATCCAGATCCCGCTCAGGGTCCAGTCTGTTGAGGAACTGGAACAAAACACTTTAAAACAGGGTGTAAGTCCCTTCTGCGCTGCTGTAATCACGTTAAAGGAAGCTGAACGACGCCTGTGATGGGTGAAGCTTCACCACCCGTGACTCTCCCAGCTGCATGCTGTTTGTCAGTTGACGGAGCATTAAAAAGGAGAATAAAAACGACTTGCAATCTGCATCTCCAGAGTCTCTTTTTCACTGCGTGCTTGTGAGAAGTCGCCCGATGCGACTCCTGCGCCGTAACAGAAATGTCAACACGCAATACCTTTATCTTATTACAGCCACAATGGCTCCATCCGTCTCTATCAAAGCTCTGACACCAGGGAGTGCATTTCACTTTGTACTGAAGGTCTGCAGACGGCAGTGGAAATGCCACTGCGCATATGCACCTCTTCATTACCTCACGCTGCATATATATTCCACAGAAGATGAGCGTCTCACTATTTGAAAGGTGATTTCCCTGCGGGGTCTCACAAGGAAACAAGCAGAGCCGTAAGCAGCGGGGTGTTCGGGCCAATACGGCAGCCCGGGGGCTCTTTTATGTCTCCAGTTAGAACGGAAATGGCATCCTGGGCGACATTCAGCGGCTCTCATTGATCTTGTTGTCAGAGCTGCTCGAGGACAGCTAACCACAACACAGGGCTCAGAAAGGCCTGTGAAGGCTGCTCTGCATGGACGTGTGCAGGCGGGCGTGTTTGATGCACACATTCAGCCACGAGAGGCGGCGTGAACTGAACAGGAGGGAAGAATGGGATGAGTGAAGAGCACAAAGAGACGAGAGAGAAAGTTCAGAGCGAGGAGGTGAGCAGGAGAGGAACTCATGGACGCCGGTGTGTCACAGTCTGTCACTCCTCTCCTCTAAACGATCCTCACTGGAAGCCAAAAGCAGCTGATGTCTGCGCTGCAGCTGAAATGAGTCACTGCTGCAGCCATTCAGAGCTTTAGCTGCTTTCAGCTCACGCTTTTGGTTTTACAGCACATTCACTGTCAGCTCAGCCTCACTGCTCTTCAGCTGTTTCCAGCAGCTGCTTCCTGATACCTGTGCACTACCTGGCCAGCACCCAGCGGCACATGGCCACAGTTCAAGAGCAGCTGGTGAAGAAGGTGGAGCATGCAGCTGCTAATGAGCCGTGTTTTTATCTAAGAGCTGGTTGGAGAGCGAGTCCCGGCTTCCCTTCATCAGGTGGACTCAGACGTGACTGTACATGGAAGCTGACGTCGCTCTGAAGCAGGCGGCTGTTTACGACACATCGGCTGAAACGTCTTTGAGACGATGACATGTCCAAGAGATTTTCATTTTCACAGATCTGTCAAAACCCACTTTGTGTTTCCAACATCTGTAGCAGTCAATCAATACGCAACAAGGCCTTTATATCCACAAATTCAGTGCAAAAGAAAGATCCACAGGTTTTATTTCTTCAGTTTAGTCTGGATTTAAGACTCGTTCTGACATTTTTCAGACTAAATTCAGACAAAATTAAAATCTAATTAATTTACTTTGCTACACCAGAATAAATAAAAACAATCCATCAGCAGTTCTATTGATAAATAAAATGTGAAATTCTGTGATTATTGAAAAAATACTGCTCAGCATCTCTAAACTCGATGACCCTCCAGAGGCAGAGAGCGCAGTGTCGGCCGGCTTTGTGTGGAAATGTGATTAAGTACAGATTAATTAGTAGAGACCAGCTCAGAATTAACTCCTGAATGTGACTTAAGACAAGTTTAAAGATCGTTTGGACTCAGCAAACAAAGAAAAGGCCGATTTCAACAGGAGTGATATTACTTCACACACGTTCCTCTGAGGAAGAAAAGCTATTTAAGGTGTGTGTTACAGCTCCACGAGCCCAGCGAGGCCTATAACAATGACTTATCTCCACTAAAAACACATTTGTGCTCCGTAATCTTCCGCCTAGTTTTCCTTTGCTCATAATTACTCCTCTGACACCTGAGTGTGAGAGCTCCTGTCTGAACAAACTGCTATATGTTTCTAATCCAACCCAGCAGAAAAATCATGAAAGCACTTCATGTTTGACATTTGTCACTGTGCTGCTCAGTTACTGGAGTCATTATGTAGCTCCAAACTAGACCCAGAAGTAATAATCTCTGACATTTTCACATCAGGAATCATCCACTTTGCTTCTCTCTGCCTCATTTCTGAATAACGAAAGCTCTCACATCTCAAACAGCTTCGTCAGTGTGCGGTTTTCTGTTCCTGGTCGGCGTTTTAAACGTCTGACAGGCAGTAAAATAAGTGAATAAAACAAGAACAGAACGGACATAAATCCTAGAAATTCACACACGTGATAAGATCATTTCTGAAATTTCGGTCAAAATAAAATGAGCATCATGAGTGAAGCGTCAGTGATTCCTCTCAACATTTTATTGCTGCTGCTCACCTGAGACGGCCTTCCTGTCACCAGTGAACACCTGAGCTCTGATTCTTCATACGCTGTGCAGCTTCCAAACTTTTGTTTGTTTTTTTGCTGATTTTCTGAAGATGCTGTTAAATTTTGTGTGTTATCTGGATGGAATTCTGGCTTTTAAAGTGCATTTTTCCCATCAAATCAACCTTTCCACCTCAGCCAAGCGTAAAAACGTTGAGCGTTCAGCATTTTTTCTTAAGTTTCCACTCAGTGTTTTTATGAACAGATTAAAAATGTGTATTAATACTTGTGGGTGGAAACTGCTTCAAGCCTTTTGGAGTATTTGTTTTATAGCTGCTGGTTCGTTTCTCTTGATGTTTTGTATTTCAGCTTTAAATAACACCCCATCTTTTCTAAAATGTCAGAAAACAGCTCAGAATCCAAAGATATTTCAATTACATTAACATTAAAAGAGAAAACATTTCAGTAGTTGGGACCAGCGCAGGTTCGACTTTATGTCCTGAAAAGGACTCAAAGGATTAATTCATCATAAAAATTCTAATCAATGTTAATTAATTGATTTCAGCCACTCGTATAACTGCTTCACTGACCATTTTTAGCTTAAAGCGGAGCATTAAAATTCAGCAGTGCGTTTTAAATGAAATAAATACCACACTGTTTGACTGACAGGTCAACAAACCAATGAGCAGCCAGCGGAGCTACAGCTGACTCCACAACTCGCTGTCATTGATCTCTCAGCCCTCAATCAGCTGAATCAGATCGATGATCCGGGACGTCTGAGCTCAAGACCTGCAGCAGGGTCTCGGTCTCTGGTCCTCCTGAACTCCTCCTCCTCAAACCTCCCACCATCCCGCTCCGTGTGTTTGTCTCCGTTAACGAGTAAACTCGACTCGAGCCTCAGATAGAAATCTAAAAAGTCTGTGGATAACGGCTTTATAACGTAAGACAACTGCAACTCCCAGAGAGCACTGCTGTACGAAGCGTCCAATCACAGAGCAGAAAATTCCTCTGCTTTGTACGAGCCGGGGGATGAATCCACTGAAGTCTGGAGCTCCTGTTCTGCTTCTGACTGAGATGTTGAGCCATTTTCAATATTCAACTCCGACTTCATGGCTGTGGATAGAGTCGTCTCCATAGCAACACCCAGAGAGGCTCATGGGTACTGTAGTACAAAGCATCTTCAACTGAAAAACTGAGATTTTCTGAGAAATATTTATAAAGAAAAGCCGTGAAATGACACGTTGGCGTCATCAAAGCCTCCAGGAAACTCCCATGTTTGACATCAAAATTACTGATCACATCGAACATGAAAGAAAATACAAATGAAGGTCTAACGATTGCCTGAAAGAGGTTTGTTCCTGCCTTATTTGAGTCTTTTGGACCTTAAGCAGGCTGATTTTGTTCTCTTGACTAACTGGAACCAACACACCAGATGATAATTATGTTGACCAGAGGAGCACCAGTTTAGCTGAACGAGCAGAGCGAGCAGGAGACTGAGGGAGACACAACTATGGCAAAATAAAGACGGTGACGAATGAAACGGAAGCTGCAGACAGCTGGAACAGCTGAGGTGACGCTTTAATATGATTCTGACATGTGGACCTCCATCCATCATCCATCATCCATCCATCATCCATCATCCATCCATCCATCCATCATCCATCATCCATCCATCATCCATCCATCCATCCATCATCCATCCATCATCCATCCATCATCATCCATCCATTCATCATCCATCATCCATCCATCATCCATCCATTCATCATCCACCATCCATCCACCATCCATCCATTCATCATCCATCCATCCATCCATCATCCACCATCCATCCATCCATCCATCCATCCATCCATCCATCCATCATCCATCCATTCATCATCCATCATCCATCCATCCATCATCCATCATTCATCCATCCATCATCCATCCATCATCCATCCATTCATCATCCACCATCCATCCACCATCCATCCATTCATCATCCATCCATTCATCCATCCATCCATCCATCCATCCATCATCCACCATCCATCCATCCATCCATCCATCCATCCATCATCCATCCATTCATCATCCATCATCCATCATCCATCCATCCATCATCCATCATTCATCCATCCATCATCCATCCATCATCCATCCATTCATCATCCACCATCCATCCATCCATCCATCCATCCATCATCCACCATCCATCATCCACCATCCATCCATCCATCCATCCATCCATCCATCCATCTTTTTCTGTTTCCTGGTGCATTATATATTTGTTTTTGTGTTGCAATCACTAACGTTAATACAGACGATACAAAACAAATGTCTGGTACTAAAACTTTTGGACGTACAAATGGAGCAAAGAGACGCCGCCATCTTTGTTTTCATTAGTCACAATTTGTAGAAGTTAGAAATGTTTTCTTTGGCCAAAAAGTTTTTAAGGATTCTGAAAAAACCAAGTGTTGTTGATTGATCTCCTGGATTTCTGAAAGCTCGTCAGAGATTTATCTTTGAGAAAATCAGATTGCCTACAACAGACCTGATGATACAGAAAAGGTTGGGGATGAGTTCAGCTGGACGCTTTCACTGCAGGGACACAACACGATGTTCTACTTTCAGTCTGCCGTCCTGCAGCTGCTCTGGGGAACAATTCCCGGAGCTAAATGTGGCCATGAGAAAGTGCTGCAGCAAAGACAGCAAAGGCTAACGACAGCTGTGTGGCAGAAAGCGGGATACAAAACTTCAAGTGATCAAACAGGATTTTAGAAAAACGAGGGATCACAAAGCGCACAGAAAACTCAGAAAGAGGTTTGATGAGCTGGATGTTGTTTTGGGTCAATGAGCAGTTTGAGCAACCAAAGCACAAAGCTGGAACCTCTGGACTTTTATCTAAAGTTCACATAAACCTGATAATAATCAGTAACTTATCAGACTTCACTCACCTACCGAACAGCACATAGAAAGGATGAAACACAGCAGAAACAAGTTTCCACTTCATCTGCCTGCATGGAAATCTGAGCATTCACAAGAAATCCTCACAGACTGTGGCAGGAGGAACAAATTCACAAAGGAGGGATGTGAGGAGGAGGAGGATTTAAAAGGAAGCACCCAAATCGGATTGGCTGTCAAAGGCCGATTTCCATAATAAAAGATTTGACAAACTCCAGTCGGCTGACAGGCTGAGGCGCTGTGCTCTGCAGGACGTGACGTCCACTGTCTGTTCAACATTTTGTTTACTTGATGAGCGCGTTTACGGCTGCTGGATGAGGAGGTTTGTGGTCCGGCAGGAGTAAAAACTGCAGCTTGACATGTGGGATTCTGTCATTTAGAAGGAGACAGCTGCTGTGTTTTGTCCGTCAGTTTCCTGGAAATGACATGTGAGCGCTGTTTACTGTCGACACCGAGGGGAACAGAAAGTTCCAGGAAGTTTCCAGGAAGCTCCCTGAAAAAGGCAGAAACTTTCTCCGATGATGTGACGAGCGTCAAGAGGAAGAAACGTGTCAAAACTCCTGAAAGCTTTGAGTGTTTGGGAGCGTTTCCTCCGGCTGCCCACCGCGTCACAATACGACGTCAAGAAGACACTGAACACGTCCTGCAGAGCCGTGGACGCTGCACACGCAGTCCACGGTAAGTAATGCTGACAGGTCAGCGGCCGATTGGTGACCTTCAGCCGTCGCATGCTGCCGCCCACAAACCTGTTAAACACTGCTCTCAAACAGGTCACCTGCAACAACAGCCCAAATTGTTCCTAACGCCTAAAGAAAGATGACCTGCTGATGTGTGGTGCAGAACTCATTTCTGAACATTTTGTGTGGTGGTGTAGAGCTGCGTGAGAAAGCACACTGAACCCAAACTCATTCCTGCGCACAGGTTAGCTGCAACACCTTTCCTCTTCTGTAGGCTTAGTGTATCATGTGATTTAGGTGAGACTGGAAAAAAGGTCTGTTATCGCTCTTAACTGGAGCCTTCTGGTCAGGTGACTGTTCAAGAGGTGACAAGAATGAAGACTTTCTGTCAAACACAAAAAAACAAAGGCTCTAAAATCCAAATGCACTGTCGGACACTCAGAGGGGCGGCAGCACATGCCAGGAGACGTCTCATTTTCCATGATGGTTCAGAGTTTTGGCACAGAGAAATCGTTCCAATCAGCAGTCCTCGGGGCTCCTGGAGCCGCAGGCCACAGTCAGCCACCCACACACTCACACTGTGCTGAAAAAGACCCCCTAAAACCAGTGGAGAGGCTGCAGCCCTTCAGGCAGAGATCTCTGACGGTCGAGTCACGGCTGAATGCAATCGCAGGACATTGCCCCTCTTTTCTTTCTGCAGGAGAACTTCCATATGGCCGATAATAAGCTGCTGCAGCTGGCTTTGTGTGGATCGCTTGAGGGTGAAATAAAGGAGAGCAGGAAGGAGACAGGAAGCTGGAAGGAGACAGGATGTCCAGAGGAGGAACGGGAAACTTCAGCTAATTGAACTATAAATAGAAGCACAGTCGAAGCACCTCAGCGGAAACGTTTCCAGGTTCGCTCATTTCTGCTCACTTCACACCTGTGAGGACTGCGTGAAGCCTGAACAGGTGACCGCAACCACAAACAACATCAACAACCGCAGCTTTGTTGATCGAGTGATAAAGGAGGATTTCAAAGACGTCTGATCCGCAACAACAGCTCAGGGATCCTCCGACAAGCTCAAAATCTGAGCTAACTGTCACACGTTAGGACAGACAAAGGGGACGATCCAGCTTCAAAGTTCATTTTCCCATAGACCTTCCTGATTCAACCATCAATACAACAACAACTGTGCATGAAAGCATCTGGTTCTTTGATTAAAAAAAAGAAAATAAGTCAAAGGTACAAGTCTGCACACAAGGAGTAAGGTCAACTACAACTCCCATGGTGCATTTCAGTAAGAAACATGCAACAATTAGTGACGCTCCACCAACAGTGAGCCGACACATCAGAGTTTTGTTTGCCTTTGGCCTCTTCAACATTGACACAGCTCTTACCAGAAAACCAACAGTGTCGGTCAAATGTCCTCTCTCAGGAGGACAGGTAGAGTCCCAGGTATGACTGTGACACATCCTGTCACCTGCTGACGGTCAAAGCTGATTTTAACCACGTTTTTTTCTATCCTAGAAACTTAACCAGAAGGCTGATCAGGAGACTTTTATTAAAGTTGTCTTCACAGAGTTCAGGAAGCGCAGACAAAAGATCTTTTCTGTCCATCTGTTCGTCCACACAGACTCTGACTTCTGCTTCTCTTATTGAACAATCGTGACCAATTGATTTGTATCTTCCTCAAGCCCAAAGCGACGTCTTCACATTGCTTCTTTTGTCCAACCAACAGTCCACAGACTCTTCATGTACTACAAATGACAAAGACAAGCAGCAAATCCTTAGAGTTCAGACACTGGAACCAACAAATGTTGGACTTTTTTCAATTAATTTTCTTTCAGTGAACAAGTCTATTGATCGACTACTGGTTGTAGCTCTGACTGATGAATTTCCCTGCAGACCACAGCTCAGTGAAACCAGAGAGCTCACAGTGAAACAGGACTGACTGATAAATGGAAATATATTCAAACTTCCCCATTTCCATTCCCACACAGCGAGCCAACCATCAGGAGGAACTGGGGTTCGGGGTCTTGCTCAAGGGCACAACATGTGAGACGAGAAGCTGGGGATCAAACACCAACTCCTGAGACTAGAGGACGATGGATATCGTTGACACGGCAAGTTTACAACACACAGACAGCAGGAGATTTGTGGGACTTGAATGGCTGCCTGAGGAGATTCTCCACACAAAGCAAAGCAGAGGAAACAGAGGACTCGAGAGACATTCGGCAAAGCAAACCCACTGAAACGTCGCGATTTCTCTCAAGGAAAAGTTTACAGAACTCAAACTGACGGCCGTAACTCAACCCTGCAGGACTCCTGCGTGTCTGTGCTGAGACACAGGACGGACGTCGTTCAAAGAAAACTTTAATCTGGGAACTTACAGGGAGGGAAAATACTTGAGAACGACAAACAAAGAGCATCAGGGCGGAGAGACGGCGAGACAGAGACACAGAGAGACGGAGAGACGGAGACACAGACAGACGGAGAGACGGAGACACAGACAGACGGAGAGACGGAGACACAGACAGACAGAGCTGGTCTCCCAGCAGCAGACCTGTGTGGAGCTCAGCGGGGCTCTCGTGGACTCTCCTGGCTGTCAGCGAGTCACCTGCAGCTGTCCGCTGACACTGATGAGCTGCTGCCTCTCACGTTTGAATCTGACCTGCCGGCAGACCTGAACTGTGGCCTGTTTCCGTCCTTTTCGTTCACTCCGCACAGACGAACAGAGAGGGAAGAGGAGCCGCTCCGAACGGATGCTGACACAGTCAACACAAGCTCATTTTCCCACCCTCATATCAACCCAAAAGATATTGATTGATCCTCACGTCTGCCTGTAATGGCCCTCCTTGCTGTCAGTCATTTGATGCCATCCTGCTTCGTTCCAACCAATCACATGAGTGAGGAGCTCCCTGTTGCTCTGTAACATCGATTAACCGCCGCCGCCAGTTTAAAACGAGGCCGAGAGGTGTGCGCCGTCCCGACAGACGCGCCGACTGCCCACCGAGGCTAATGAGATCACACTGATAGAAATGGGCCTGAACATTGATTTCACACCATGAATTAAGGATTGCCGACGGTTCAGCCGTCCCACTCCTGGGTCCAGACCGGTGAAGAAATATGGATTTGAAATGATCAAGGTTTGGTTGAGCAGCTGCTGCTCTCTAATAAACATTTCTAAACATTTTTCTTTTCACTGATATTTGCAGTAAATGAGCAGGGAGGTACGGAGCGCGAACGTAATCCAAAGAAACAGCTTGAGGTTTGTGGCCAGAGGCACTTCAGTCTCTCCAAGGCCTTTTATCCTCATATACGTGTGAGGGTATGTAAGGATTAAGTGCATCTAACGAGCAGAGGGAAGAGCGTTACATTACTTATGATGCATCCAGCCCAACTCGCTCTCAACCTGAACAAACTATAGATTTTTTAAAAGCACAGAGTCGTTTGTGTAATATTACAGTCACTCACTTTGTGACGGGATTAAAATATTCTAAAAACCAGAAATATAAGTTTACATGTGCATTCAGAAAGGTATGATTTTGACAAATATGATCAGAAATGGGTCAGAGGAAAACACGTGAGTAATGAGAATTAACGTGAGGACAGCAGACTTTCAATCAGACAGTCACCACTTTAGTCAGCTCCTAAAAACAGAAGCTCAGCCGTCCACTAACCAGCTTCAACAGACCTGCTGATGATTAACGCTGATTCTCTGAAAATACACAAACTGAAACACACAGAGACACAGGAGACATGAGGTGTGCTTACCTGTTTTCACAGCAGCATGTTGAGAGCAGGACGCAGCCGTCCAATCAGCGGGGAGCATGGGGAGAGAGCAGAGAAGAGGAGACCAATGGTTAGCTCTGGGCACAGAAATCTACCAGGCAACAGATGATGGAGCCGCTGAGCTCCGGCATCCAATCGCCTCCTGACTGTTTGTCTTTTAACTACTGTAGATTCAGTCGATTTGCTCTGTGAACACACACTGCACATCCAGTGAGACGAGGATATCTGTGTCAAGGTTAGCCTCCCCTCCTCCATCGCCTCACTCCCCCCTCCTCACCCGCCCCTGCTCCCCTGATGATATGATTCTCATTGAATTTATTGAAAATGATTTCCCTCCCTCCCTCCTTCCCACATTCTGACAAAGCTCCCCTTTCTCCATTAAGGAGGTAATCAGCTCCTCTTTTTTTCCCCATCTTTTGCCTCCGTCAGCGTGGAGAGAGGGGGAGGCGAGGAAGAGGAGGGAGGCCAAGAAAGCAGGTCAAGCCTCGAGAGGGAGAGGAAGAGTCAGAGTAAAAGGCTTCGTGCAGCGTTCAGGTCAGATCGGAGGAGGCGGTAACGCTGGACGCCATCGCAAACACACACAGCAAAGAGACATCAACACATACGGAGAAAATACAGGCTTCATTTTCACCTCCTTTGCTTCATTTGCTGCCGTTTTCCTGCCTGAGTTGACACACTTCATCCATCTGTAACATCTGAGCCGACAGGAACGTCCCACGTGTCCTACTTACTGTGAGACAACCAGCAGCGAGCGGCGCCGAAGAACTCAAATCCTCACAGAAGTCAAAGGATCTGCACCAGGAAATTCCCTAATATGAGTCCCCATATAAGTCTTCTTCAAATCCGTCTCTGGCACGTCCTTCAACTTTAAGAGCAATACTAATAATCACTGAAGTATTTCTTTAAGTCAACACGTACAAGCAGTAAAATGTACTTAAGGCTGCACAGATTAAGGACAGTGTTAGTCTGGCTGTCACATGATGGCCGCCGTCATCGGAAGAGTTTCTCATGTTGTCTTCATTTAACCAAAGCTGGGACTGTCTTGGTCTTTGGTCCTTACTGAGGGGACAGGATGATGTCTCCATCCACTGATGACGAGCATGAGACGCAGTTAAAAAGCTATAGAGAAGCTTTAGCCTTCAGCTCAGAGTCTGATTTACTTTACCGATGGGTTTTATTTCCCATCATGCTTCAGAGTCACTGCAGCAACATCTGCACGCTGGATGAGGACATGGCCGACGAACAGCTGGACAGTTTGGGAAAGATTCGTCATGATCGTCAACAATAAGAAACCCTGCAGAGGGCACGTGGTGCTCACAGTCTGGGGCTGGTCCGTCGTTTCTGTTGCTACGGCTCGTCTGCTGCCATCGTCTCCTTAAACCCCTCAAACACCCTCGACCTGCGTGTCTGTGTCACTGCTCTGAGCCACGACAGGTGAATACGGCGGGGGGCCGAGGGACGCTCGTGACCACACGCAGCACGCTGAGCGCACACCAACACGATGTCCGGAAAGGCCCGGCGGAGCGGCAGGTGAGCTGCTGCATGTTGTGTGGGACACTGTGCAGGTACAGGCCGTCAGTGAATGAAGCTTCTGTCCACAGCGGTGATTCAGAGTCACATCACTGACTAAAATATGAAAAATACACTCACTCGAGCAAATGCACTTTGTTACCTTCCATCATGTAATACTGATGTATGTACACAGCATACATCAGAGCCAAACTGAGGCAAAGAAACGCTGCTCTGAGACAGATCAGCGTTCTGTATTTCGTCCACAAGAGAGCAGCCATGAGTAGATGTTCACACTGAAACGTCCTGAACATTTCTTTAACTACGTTTAGGGAAGTTTCTCAGCAGCGTTTATTTGTGTTGCAGGTTGGTATCACACTCAACATATCGCCATAAGACTAAAATAAGACGCAAACTCAAAAAGAACAAAACAGCAGAACAGATTAAAAATCAGACAAAACATTTACACACTAACCAAATTCTACACAAACACAGCCAAACACAGAATCAACAAACTACCAAACGAGGAAGTCCCAGCACAAAAGACGACCTGCGACCCTTACAAACACCCCGCCTCCCCATCACGGCCCGCATACGTCTGTTTAACAAAAGGTCGGTGAAAAGCCCATCGAATGAACAAACTTCGGTCTGTAGCTGAATTATGTTTTTCTAATCGTCTCCTGTTGATCGTCTTTAAACCTCTCTCAGCCCTTCAGAGGACCCGACCATGAGAATGGGAATTACTTCCGCCTCATCACCCTTAATCACTGACTTAATCACTTAAAAATAGTTCATCAGACACATGAGCGCTCTGTCCACTCGCCGACAGACTCTGTACTCGTCCACGCCGATGCACACAGGACTTGGGCGGAGGACGCCGCAGCGACGCCGGGCTCTGTAAAGTCTTTGGACAGCTCTCAGGCCAGTTTAATGGCCACGAGTCTGCCTCGCTGCCAACGTGCCATCAGAGGGAAATCTTGTCATGATAAGAGGACGGCAAAACTTCGAGCTCTTCACTTTAATGAGTTCAGCTTTATGTAACTCTCAGGATTGAGGGGGAAGCAGCAACACAGTAATTAACCCACTGGAGAGAGAGCGAGCGAGGAGGGGAAAGATCCAAATCTGAGTAGGATGAGAAGAAGAAGAAAAAAACGAGGAAAAGAGAGCTTCACGTCCTCGTTCAGCCACATGATGAAAGGAGAAGAAAGGAGAGGAGGAGGAGGAGGAGAGACGCTTCTGACAATACAGAAAAGCGGTGTTGATGCCAAGAGGTGCAGCCAAACTCCCAACGCCATGACGCAACCTCGCTCCAAACTTATTACAGTAAAACCTACTCGTCTTTGTGCTTTTACTGCGAGGATGAGTCGACTTCTGTCTCACAGAGTCATGCTGAAGACTGCGGCTGTGAAATGTGTGCAAAGCTTTCATCTGCTGAAAGTTCAAATGGACGAAGACAAAGACTCACAGGCCGGACGAACGTCTCAAAGTCCAGCCCACAAACACGCTGACATCAGTGCGCTCCCAGCTGGTCGGCGCTTCGCTAACGGCCGTCAGGACTGAATATGCAGACAGTAAATTAGTTACAGGCAATGCAGCATCATGCAGCTCAGAAGACGCTGCAGCACTTCACCAGTCCAAGTCTCTCAGGAAGCTGCTGACTTATTTCACTTCGCTTCAAAAATCGACATTTTTACTGCAAAAGCAGCCCAGGAAGCAGAATAAATGCATGTAAATAAAAGCAGAATTTTAAATAATGTGATGTGTTAACTCTTTTATGAAAAAAAGAGCTAAAACATGCGAAAATGTCTTTAAATGACGCAGACTTTGTTGTCTTGTTCTGTTGCTGGATGGTTATATGTTTGAATATTAAATTTGAGGAAAGACATTTCAAATTATATTCTTATTTTTAACTTAATTAAAAAGCCTTACTGTTCCAATGGCTCCAACCTTTATTGTTCTTACTGTCTATTGACGCAAACGTTATATTCATGTTTACACTCATATCAAACACCGTTAGAAAGCTCAGATTCACGTTAATTGATTGATCCAAACGGTTTGAAGATACAACATAATACAGAGCAGGAGGATCAATAAGCGCCAACAGCAGACAAACACTGGCTTTTAAAAATGACTCAACACTGAGACAACTCACCGCTGACGTCTCTCACAGATCGATAACACTCCGACAAAACGATCTGGAAACATCCACAAAGGTCCAGAAAATCCACTGCAGCAACAATATTTAGTCCAAAACAAGATAAAATCCACAAAAATATATTTTCTCCTTTCAAATTAGCCGATGCGCTCGTCTTCCGCTTGTTTTCTGTTTGCGCCGTTACAACTTCCGGAAACGTCTGCAGAAGCGCGCCATTTTGAGGCCAGTTACGCTGCGGGAGGCTCGTGTTTTGAATGACACCTCAATTGACCAATCACGGTCTGCCATATGCAGCCCAGCAACCACAAACCAATGACAGTCCGAGTTAAAGAAACACCCTTCTCCTCGCATGTGTGAAGATGGAACCAATCACAGCCAAGTTTGAAGACGACGGACGCTTCGATTAGCCAATGAAATTCTGAATACACAGATAAGGTTCTTCAGGATGTTATTTACAGCTCTGACGCCTCAAATGAAGGATTTCACTGATAATGGGGATATTACGCACAATTTGAAGTGATAAATATAGTAAATGGCCTCAATATAAAGATAAATTGCCAAAATATAGGTGTAAATACCTTAAATGTGAACATTGATGGCCAAAACTTAGATTTCATGAATATAACTATTGACATTAATGTGATAAATACATACCAAATTGTTTTTTTTGTTTTTTGTTTTTTGGAGAATACCTAAATATACCATCAGAGAAAACATGAGAATATTCAGTTTCTGTGCTATTGTTATCAGTTTTTATTAACTTGGACGAGAGAAAGGCTTCATGCTGTGGTGCCATTGTGTCTCCAGCTAATAAGTCCCAGATATACTCATCTGCAGGCATCTATTTACAAAAAATGTGACACTTTCTGAGGCCTGTTGACAGACAGATGAGTCCTGTTTGTTGTACATTGTTAGCACGATGTCACACATCAGCTTGATTCCTATAGTGTGGAAAAATCTGGACAGTTTGACAGACATTTATTTCAGAATTTTGTTCACTCTGCAGGAAAAGCCAAACCAGCCTTTCCCAAGAGGAACGTACCAGGAGTGGTTTAGGTGGAGGGGGAATTAGAGAAATGTATTTTTGGGGGGTTTTGTTTCAGGTTTGGTGCACAGCTCGAGAGATGTGGTCACTGTTAAAGCACATTAACCTTTGTAAATTAATTGATTTATTACTATTATCTTGAATAGATTAAACAACAGATCGAGGAGTAAAACCTCCACGAGCAGATAGGTGGATGCATGTGCTTCTTCTCAGCATGATGCCCCTCTGAATTCAACAGCTCTAATGAGTTGGTGATTTTCAGGTTTAATCCCTCCCTCCCTGCGTTCATTTGCTGACGCTGAACTGGCTGTTTTCCGTTCGTTGAATTCTCGTTTTCATTAGAGCTTCCATGTGTGTCTCTGGAATAATTCTCCATCCAGTTGCGGCCCGCTGGTAATTCATTTCCCGCAGAGCTTCTTCCAACTCCACCACACTGACAGCCAATTTCATTTCAATTACCCTTGATGCTAATCCTGTACCACAGAATCACAGACAATGAAATTCATTTTGGGTTCTTTTTCTGTCCGAATGTTTCCATCATGTGTGAGAGAATGAGCACGAACCTGAGACGGGTCGATGTAAAGGTGAAGGAGGACTGAGGCTTCACTGCTAAAGGACTGAAAACACTTCAGGACTTCAGTGATATTCAAGTATACAACACATGAACAACTGCTTCCTGTGCTGCAGGTCAGATTCAAGGCAGAAATTACACTCACATATTTGTTTGCCTGACAGATTATTAGATGAGCTAAAAACTGAAAAGCACAAAGCAGCATCGTTTTGTTATCAGTGGGCTTTACGTGCACAGGCCACCTGAACGCTAACTGATATATGTATAGAAATATGATGCCAACAGTATCAGCTCCATGAAATTAAAGTTAGCCCTGTCCAAATGCATCGTTCTACAGTCAGAGCACCTCGCTCCTCTTCCTCCGTCCTGTTTCGCTTTCATCAGCACCTCCTCTTAACTTTAATGCACTTCACAGCTGAGGAAATGAATTTCAATAATGTGAAATTACTGATGAAGAATCAGAGCCGCAGAAACTGGAAATAAAAACAAAACACAAGAATCTAATATTCATCTTACCTGTAGTCAAGAAGAGAAGAAAATATAGGTATGGCTTTATCCTTTACTAAGCACAGAAACGTGAGCATTCAGATAAAAGATTTAGTCTATGAGGATTTTGAGGCGTGCACATCATCTGACTCAGACTCAGATTTCTCAGATTTTGTCTTTCAGTAAGTTCTTCATCATCATGCTCCTCAGTGACCTCTCCTCCCTTCAGACTGTGTTTGCCTGAGCGGCATCTGACTCCTAACAGCTCAGACCACCTCTGGAGCTCTGCTCGTTATCAGAGAGAGCAATTATTTCCAAATTAAGAGAGGAGATAAAATGCTTTTACTCCAGGGCCTAAAAGCAGGACTAATATGCATCAAACCAGTGACTTCTATTTAGTGCTTGTTTGCTAATCTGAAAGCAGGGCCCGACGTGAATTAGGAGAAACACAGTAAGACCAGTACATCACGGCATGAATTCAGATCACAAACCTTCGTTATGTTACTCGCAAACACTCACAGAATTCCTTCAAAAACCACAAATATCTGCGGCTCGCTGTCACACTGAACACATGGCTGCTGTCATTTCAATTTCAAGTTAAATTGAGTTCTTGACCCTGCAAACGTCGCCCTGGGATTTACTATCGAGTCGAGTTTCTATTACTGTCACAGGTCTGGCTAAAAAAACAATAACCATCAAGCTGGAAAATATCAGATCTGTATCAGCGGCAGAATGGAGCGAGCCGTTCCCTCGACCTCCGCGGGAATCTGTCCACCTGCGCGGGGGGGGGGGGGGGGGGTAATCTACTGAGAGACAGAGAGAGGAACAGGTGCTCCGACTGAGTGACAGCAGGTGACATCTGAGTGACCCTGACGTCCAATCACAGAGCCCGAAAGGTTCATTTCATATAACGTAAAATCTGCACGTCTGCACTGATCAAACATGAATCCACACGCTCAGCTCACGTGTGAAATATTCAACCCTGCAGACAAACTTTCAGCGCCTCAAGTCGGAGCTTCATAATTAGTCTCTGCCTGCTTTGTCACCTCCTCCTGAGAGCCCAGTTCACTCCTCAGCTGTGGGCCTCCTCTCTCTCTCTCCTCTCTATCGCACACCGATAACTCGACGTTTCCTGTGCAAATTAATTTCCAACATGACTCCGACCTGACTCGACTCGCCTGTCAGACCGCGGCTGTTAATGAGCCCTGATGTCTTTCTCACAAAAGCACAGCAATTACTAATACAGCTATGACACACGAGCGGCCGCCGCCTCCCTTGCACGCACACACACACACACACACACACACACACACACGCACACACACACACACACACACACACACACACACACACACACACACACACACACACACACACACACACAGATGATGACGCTCTGGAGGGTCCGTCGAAGTTAATGGGAGGTTTGCTTCGGGCCCTGCTGGAGGCTGCAGGAGACATCCTCCATCTCCTCAGTCGTTCCATCCATGTACAACATAAAACATCCAGGAAGCTGCTTTCATCATCGCTTTCATCACTTCCTGTGCTGTCATACACAAAGAAATCAAATACTACTATAA
Source organism: Chaetodon auriga (assembly GCF_051107435.1). Lineage (NCBI taxonomy): Eukaryota > Metazoa > Chordata > Actinopteri > Chaetodontiformes > Chaetodontidae > Chaetodon > Chaetodon auriga. The sequence continues at coordinate 32,086,564 of NC_135074.1, read as the reverse complement.
GACACTGCGTAAACTGTGAGGAGAGGCTGTTAGTCGTCACTGAACAATATATTTATACAGTAAAAGAAAAAAGAGACAAAGAAAAGATCAAAAGACAATAAAAAATGATTCAGAGTAAAAATCAGCTGTTTGTATGAACATTATACACAAGATGAAAAGAATAATACTGCGCAGGTCATCTATGGATAACAAATACAGAGTTTTTACACAGCAGAAAAACACTCAACACAGTAAAAAATGCGTAGTATTGTACACACAGATGCACTGGACACGAGCGAACGTGAACATGGACCACAGTAACGCAAACAGCAGGTTTGTGATGTCGTGATGGATTCTTTTGAAAGTAGTGATGTTCAAACTGATTTCGGATCAGATTTAATCAAAAGTCGACGGTTGGTGTGGTAATGGCGAGCTCTGCTCAGAAGAAGCTTCCACAGATGGAGAAGCAGAGAGAAACAGAAAGAAAACAGTGAAGAGCTGCTGATGGTTATCGGACACGACGAGCTGCTGAACGCTCAGACCTCTTCATGTTCTTCATGTGTGATCACCACAACACGTCTGCTTGAGACTGCAGATCAGCCTCTGCAGGTCTGAAGGTCTGACACCAAAGCCTGAGGCGCCGAGGGCTAACGAGCTAACACGACGTCGCCTCATGATTATTACAACAAACACAACACTGACCCACGTTTACAGCATATCAAATGACACACTCTGTCCTTAAAGAACAACTCCTGCCATCTTCTTTCAGGATCCAAACAGGCCATACATCATGACCACACACTTCCAGTTTCCTCCCAGTTTCCTCCCAGCATGTGGACGTGTTGAGCAGTCTCGTGCTGGCGTCTCCACCAGCAGCTCTGAGGCTCAGTTAGCTGAGTTGGCATCCTGCTGTTGTGACCCAAATACATGACTACTGCCTGTCTGCCAGCCGCTGCGCTCTGATTGGCTGTGAGATGACATGAGCGAGGAGGAAGAGGAGGAGGAGGAGGAGGGGCGGATGGAATGATGTGTGCTCTCATCTTCAAGAATCTGGAAATTCTCACCACGTGTGTTCAATTGATCTGAAAGTGTCTGCTGAAAGACGTCAAACGCATCAGAAGAAGAAGAAGAAGAAGAAGAAGAAGAAGAAGAAGAAGAAGAAGAAGAAGAAGAAGCCTCCGTGCACATTCGTTTATTTACAGGTCTGCACAAAACATGCACGACTGCACTGCTCATGTGTTCATTCCCCGTAATCCCACGGCGCAGGAAGTGCCCGTCACGCCGCAGACGTGGAGCAGCGGCTGCCGTCAGAGCTTGAATTCTGCCGGACTTTCTTAACAAAACACATCTTAAAGGAGAAGACTGTCTGAGCCGAAACCCACAAAGGTGAGAAATTCAAGCAGCTCCATCAAGCACCACCTCTGCTCTTCAGCCGGAGGATTTCCAACAATACGCTTTGGAAATGCGTCTGCCACAGTCCTGAAGCAATCACAGTCTGACGTTTTCCCAAAAGTATCAGCTGCTGGCAGGCCGCCTCGAGCTCCTTCTGAAGTCCTGAGATGATTCACTGTATGGAGGCATTCGAATCGGAGCTGAGACATTACAGCCATCGACGGCCGATCGCCAAAGATAACGTGTGAGGAGCCGTGAAGTCAAAGAAACGACGCCAAAACAGCTCCTTCTGCTCAAACACAGCCATTCTAACCGTCCTTTTTTTAATGGTAATGTTTTGAAGTGCCTTGAACGCCTCATTTCAGACACATCCTGCACATCCAAACACATTTCATTTATCAAACTGGTTCAGTGACCTGGAGCTGAGCACACAGCGTACGTCTCTGTATATGTTCACATCTGAGTGGGATCCATCACAGGAGACAGCATCATAGAGGCTACTTTATGCTTTAAGGTAATTTCTGAGGCTGCGTACAATTCAGTTATCTCTAGTATAGCAAGTGTTTCTAATATTTTGGCCACCCCATTCACACCACTAAGGGTACACACACTGAACGGCTGTCTGAGCTTTAGCTGGTGGCTTCAGTTCATGTCACTACAGGGAGGCCAGACGAGCTTTCAGCAGGCTGACTGCTCAGCACGGCACACACACACACACACACACACACACACACACACACACACACACACACACACACACACACCTACCTCACAGGCTGATGATGCACGTAGAGTGTGTGTTGACACACTGTGTTGGCAGCTCCCCAAGGACACAGACCTGCTTAGTCCAACAGCTGCTCTGAGTACAGTATTAAGCCAGTGCGTGTGTGTGTGTGTGTGTGTGTGTGTGTGTGTGTTTCAATGAGTGTCACTGTACCCAACATGGTGTCAATGACAATGAACTGACTATCAACACCAGCAATGCCCTCTTTCTCTCTATAAAAAGCACGCACGCACACACACACACACACACACACACACACACACACACACACACACACACACACACACACACACACACACACACACACACACACACACACACACACTCGGAGAAGCCACAGGAGGATCAGCTCTCAGAGACTCCGGTCCAGCTCTGGGGGAGGATGAAAGTGGAGACGGGAGGCAGAGCGTCTCGTGGGGGAACACTCAGACCCTCACTGACCTCCAGTCAACATGAGTCTTCATGCAGTTATAAATCTGTGTGTGGATGAACCCGGCCTGCAGGTCGATCCGGCTTTCACGAGTCCAGGACTCACTCTCTGTCTAATTTTGGTCTCCTGAGACAAACATCTGTCTCTTTAGCTGCTAAATGCTGCACCATGTCCACCAGCTCGTCTCACTGTGTGCTGCTGAGCTAACGTGGACAAGAGGACGCACAGGTGCTAACAGACCTCCATGAACACACGTCAACACAGTCAGTTTTAGAAGGGGCTTCCCGTCTTGAACTGGTTTCCAGTTCTAGTCTGGTCTCCACCTCGTCTCTGCTCGGCCTTTCATTTGTTAACGTCTTTCAGATTTCTGAGTGCATTAACAAAGGAAATAAAGACACAGCGTGCACACGGTCACATGCACATGAAGCCGCATGTAAACGCACACAATGATGATGCTTTGGAGGCAGAACACTTTCCATTCAACAGCACGCGCACACACACACACACACACACACACACACACACACACACTTCCTGTTTCTCTGTCAGTCTTTCTGCCGGAGGCTGCAGAGGTGATTCCTCTGCAGCCTCCGTGATGTCTTCAGAGACACTCTACTATTTTTAGCTGCTCTTTCATACGCTCGCCCTTCTCTTGACGGATCGCCCTTTGAAACGCCCCGCCGATGCTCAGGATGAGTCTTTCATACATATCCTCTCCATCATCACATTTTCTCTCCACCTCTTTTGTCTTCTTTCTTTGGTGAGACAAAAGCAGGAGCTTTTCTTTCCAGCAGCCTGATGATTTCTTTCATCACTTGCTCAACAAGACATTTTGTGGAAGAATTAACAAGCAGATTGGTGAAGGTCAACAGGAAGGATTCACCTCCGAGAGTGAACTGTGTAACAGATGCTGTGAGCGGGACTGTGAGGTAACTCCAGATCTACGATTCTGGTTTTCAAACCAAGGCAAGAAATCAAACAGAAAAAAGTGGTCAAAGCACGTTGATTTATACACACATGTTACGAATTTAAGTTACGCAGCCCTAGAACAGCAAAGAGGCTAATAAAATTAATTAAAATAACACAAAAATGACATGAATTTCAACCAAAAACATTAACTGTGCTGAGCATAAACAGCCCCTAACACAGCCCTGTCACATGATAAAAACATGCTTGTTCTTGCAGCAGTGATTTATGATGCCGCTCGTCTCTCATTTCATTTGGAGAACTTGTTTTTGGAGAACCATTTTCCATCTGCATCACTGAGAGAAGTCATGTTAACTGTGACAAACTGATCATAAGTGAAATGAGACGTTTGAGTGTGTCGTAAAACACAAACAAATGCAGAATCAGCTCAAAAACATCTGAGGTGTTTCCTGAAGACCAGACTGAGACAGTTCATGGTTTGGTTTCATTCAGATCACATCCAAGTGTTCAGCGACAGCCATGATAACAGATTATGTTGGGTTTAGGTCAGTTGACAGGACGGTGACTCTGACAGCTGGTAAGGATTCAGTATCCTGCCTGAGGAAGCTTCAGCAGGATGCTTTGACGCTAACGAGAAGCTCAGACTGAAGTGACGGAGGATCCGCCAAGGTCAGCAGATTTCAGCTGGTGAGAAAGTGAGAAAAAGGAGGAGAGAGTGTTGCTGGTGACTCGCTGTTGTCTTCAGGGCTGCTGTCTCCTGTTTTGTGAGGAATGTGCAGTTTGAGTCGGCGTGTAGGCGTCACCGCCGCCGCCGCCATCTCCCGACATACTGCAGCTCACAATGACTCCACTGTCGGCGGGACGAAAACAAGCCAGCAGAGCAGGAACAGCATCACTTCTTCTCATGACGCTGGACAGGAAGCGGCGGACTCCAGCTCGTCTGCGTGAGGAGAGGTACGACCCAGAGCCGAGGCTGGAACTGGACTCAAAGACACGCTGGATGTTACGTCTAACACGTCACCCACAGGCGAGCTTCTGAAGTCCTGAGCTCAACCCCACCCAGCATGAACTCACAGCAGACTGAGGCAGACCTGATCGTCGTAACACTCGAACCCTGCAGCTAAAATCAGGTGGAAAGACTGAAACCAGGAGCGTGGAGGCTGTAAGAGCAACACGATAACGGAGCAGAAGAAGAAAATGCACCCAACCAAAGACAAAGAGTAGAAAAAGGGTTCAAGCACCCAAAATCAATTAGATTTTCCTTTTACTGGCTTTGTGTTTATCTTATGTGCAGTATCTGTCAGCGGCTGCGTGTCGAGGCGCAGGTGCAGAGACGTCCTCTGAAAACCTCACTCGCTCCTAACGTTAAATCCTACGAGTCGATCATGCAAACACAAAACAACATACAGATCACATGAATAAACATGTGAACATAAACGATCAGGCAGCACATTAACGTCCAGGCTTCCCGATCGTTTCATGTGCAGCTGCAGCGCTCATCTGTAAAACTTTCAGTCTGTAATGTGAGGAGAGAGGAAGAAATCAGTCATGGAGGACTTCCCTCACCACAGTCTTGTTGAGAAATGAAGGCAGACCTATAAATACACCATCTCTGAGGACCATGAAAGCACCAGCAGATTTATCTCTGCACCATGTGACCAGGCAACAGCCAGCCCGGTCCGTCTGCAGACCGGAGCTCATCACACGCCCGTACTGTAACGCCGAGCGAAGCGGATGTCTGATCCGCTAATTATGACTTGGCAGCTCCGTGACCACGGGCCAAAGAAGCGTGTTTTAATTGGTCGGATTTACGTAACTGAACTAAAAGGACTCAGGCACTCAGATGAGGCAGGACGTGGCTGGTATGATATAACCTCCACTTTGAGAGCATCGGGAGGTTTGAAGGGAAATCAGAGGGAATAAACGTGACGATCGGAGGAAGAGGACGGCCGAGATGAAGACCTCTTCTCGCCCGCTCATCTCTGAGAATGTCCGATCGATGGTAATCTGATTGGTGGAGCGCTTCCCACAGCAGAGAACGAGGAGAGGGAGACGCACTGTCACTTTAACCAAATAACCCGACGTAACAGAGACAGATAGACTTACAGAGAGAGAGGGAGGAGGAGGAGGAGGAGGAGGAGGAGGAGGAGGAGGAGGAGGAGGAGGGCGAACAGGGTGAAGGAAGCTATGACGGTTCGTCAGATTCAGACCTGAGTGGATCTGTTTAAAGGAGACGTGACGCTGCTGTCATAGATCGAGTTTATTTATGGATCTGACCGAAGAAGCCGTAAAACAGGAGGATACAGAGAGGGAGGAGCTCGGAGCTATGACTCATGCTGAGCTGCGTCTCCTCGCTAGACTGATAGAATGAGAGCAAAGAACAGAGGAGGAGAAGAGGAGAGGGGAGAGGAAAGGAAAGGAAAGGAATGGAATGGAAAGGAAAGGAAAGGAAAGGAATGGAGAGGAGAGGAGAGGAGAGGAAAGGAAAGGAAAGGAAAGGAGAGGAGAGGAGAGGAGAGGAGAGGACACAAAAGGAGAGGAGAGGAGAGGAAAGGAGGGGAGAGGTAAGGAGAGGAGAGGAAAGGAAAGGAAAGGAAAGGAGAGGAGAGGAGAGGACACAAAAGGAGAGGAGAAGAGAGGAAAGGAGGGGAGAGGTAAGGAGAGGAGAGGAAAGGAAAGGAAAGGAAAGGAAAGGAAAGGAAAGGAAAGGAAAGGAGAGGAGAGGAGAGGAAAGGAAAAGAAAGTAGAGGAGAGGAGAGGAAAGGAGGGGAGAGGTAAGGAGAGGAGGGGAGAGGAAAGGAAAGGAAAGGAAAGGAGAGAAGAGGAGAGGAAAGGAAAGGAAAGGAAAGGAAAGGAAAGGAGAGCAGAGGAGAGGAAAGTAGAGGAAAGGAGGGGACAGGTAAGGAGAGGAGGGGAGAGGAAAGGAGAGGAGAAGAAAGGAAATGAAAGCAAAGGAAAGGAAAGGGGAGGAGAGGAGTATTCAGCATTACTCGCTTACAGAGGCATTAAAGGCGTTTCAGTCAGATTTGAACATGTTCGCGGCTTCTAGATCACCAAAGCAGGCTGCGGCCCCAAGGCCCCAGAACTCCAGGGGCCACAAAGCTCCAGGGGCCACAAAGTTCCAGGGGCCACAAAGCTCCAGTCTGACTGCGGTTCAGCTGGTTTGTGCTAATTTAGCTGAAACATGTTCATTCAAAACATGCAGTACTAAAATACCATAAATGTCATGAGAGGGGCCTGAAGGTGGATCCTGATTCATCAGCTCGTCCAGAGACTCACTGCGACGAACCGTCATTTTAAGACCTTCGTGTGTGTCTTGTTCCTAAACTAATGCGTTAATAACATCCCGAGCCTTCGACACAGCTCATCCTCTTCCTCCTGGAAGGAGACAGAGCGTTAGCTGCTGGCTAAAGCCGAGTCCCGTTTGGCTAAAGCCTCAACTCGTTTCCATTTTGCTGACTCATCAGAGTCAGTGATGCTGCGTCGGTTACCTGCAGTTCCTGCTGGCACTGGAAGCACAGAGGTGCAGGAAACAAGCAGTGAAGAAAACATGGAAACGTGGAGACGCCGGCCTCTTTCTACCATGTCTGAGCAGGTTAATGTGCATAATGTCTGTGTGTTCAGCTCTGACTGAGTATCACAGGAACTTCTTGTTACGTGATGCATCATTTTATTGTGAAAACAGGAAGTTACTTTGTTGTTGCTGAAGGACAGAAAGATGATTCAGAGCCAGAGAATCAGATCAGTTTACAGGATCTATTCAAACGTTTGTGATGTGACAGAAAGTGAGAGGAGACGTGTGTTTGTGTGAGCGCAGCAGCCAGACATGAGAGGCAACAGGAAAACAGGAAACATGGAGCCGAGCAACACAAACGCATGAAAGAAGAGGAGCTTCCCACACGCACACACACACACACACACACACACACACACACACACACACACACACACACACACAGTCTCACACACTGAATGCAGATTAATTACCTCACCCCCTCTCATTTCCTCTCTGCTCCCAGAGGAGGAGAGGAGAAAGAGATGAGAGCGATAGAACGAAAAGGATAAAGACTGAAAGAGAAACATACAAAGAGCAGAGAGGAGGGCAAGAAGACAACGGGAGCTGACGGCGCTGAGAGGAGGAGGAGGAGGAGGAGGAGGAGGAGGAGGAGGAGGAGGACGGACGTCCTCCGCTTTGTTTAATCCCATACAAGAGTTGATAATAATAAAGCCTGATGAGTCAAGGGATCATCCCGTCTGAACAGATACTAAGACTCAAAAAAGGAGGTGGAAAAAAGGAAAAAGGAAGCGAAGCGGAGGGAATCCTTCCTCCTTTGGATGGATGGATGATGAAGAGGAGGGTGAGGGGAAGCTACGCTGACATTAACATAAACTACAGCGGACACACAGAAAGTTTAAGTTTTATAACACAACCTTCAGTGTGTGGAAACGTTTGTCACTGTGAAGTTAAGAACACGTTTATTTTCACTCTGAGCTGAATTAGAACCAAACAATCATTTAAGGTCAGAGTTCTTCATCATGTGCAGATCCAAACCAACCATGAACTGATTAATAATCTTCTTCCTCTGAGCCACAGAGCTCCACGCTGCTGCTCACAAACACTCACTAAAGCACCAAATGTGGATTACTCCGCCGCTGAAAATAGTCCCCAACAAATGCAACGTATTTCCTCCTGTTGGACGGATCAGAGCTGCAGGGAGCAGCTGATTTAGGGAATTAAACTCCATGTTTGTGAGGTTTTTATAGATTTTCATCTTCAGCGGGAGCCGACAGGCTTGAAGCACTCAGAGACAGACTCACATCGTTGGTTTTGGTCTTTTCAGGACATTTTTTGTCAGTATCAAAGACATAAACTACCAGCAGATGTGAGTGGTGTTGTGCTGTGTGATGAACATTTCAGCCTCACTGGGCCAAACTGGAGGCTCCTTCACTTCAGTCTGAGCCGATGAGTTCAGGCTCTGTCTGATACGTTCTGACTAAATAAAAAGTGTCTGAACGACGTGCTGCTGATGAGAAGTACGAGCGGACAGAAGCCGCAGCTCCAAACCGCATCAGTATTTTCCTTTAAAGTGACAATTCTGCCACCAGCAGAGCAACAAAGCATCCTGCCTGACGTCTGCAGCTATGAGCTCATCCCCCTCTCCTCCTCCCTCCACCTTTATTATCTAGTCCTAAAAAAAGAAATCCCCCTCCTCCTCCTCCCTGCAAATATGCCCATTAACAGTGTTCAGGACACTGTGCGCCGCCATTCAGCCTGACAGGAGGCTCGCCGCTTTGAGGAGGAACAAACGATCGCATTTTGGTCTGACTGCTGGATTTCATTGTCTGCTGCTGCAACCGTGTCAGAGCTTGTTTGTGACAGAAGATTAGAAGAGACACGTCTGCAGCGCGGTAATTAAAACAACAGAGCACAAAAGAAGATGATGAAATCGAACGTTTCGAGAAAATTCTACATCAATATTTAATGACTACAAAGACGTTCATCCGGATATCACTGCACGCATTTTGTTTTCGCTTAGACTCGAATTGTTTAAAGCTCAAAACAGATGAAAAATCACTCTGTGCAAAGTGAAAGGTGTCCACGCAGGGAATCTACAGAGAGTTGAGACCGACTCTGCAGCCCCATGATGCTTTGCAGCCTCCTTTAACTCCCGCTTTTTGCACAGTTACTGTCAACAGGCTCTGAAGACCCGCTGCAGACTCCCTGCTGAGCAGCGAACAGCAGACAGACGCACTCAGAGATCAGCTGGTGAAGAGGAAAGAGGAAGGTGTAGCAGCTGAAGAGAGCAGACGCTGCTGTGAGGAGAGAGCAGAGACCAAACCTGAGCTTAAAGGAGGGCGAAAGCTGGACGTCATCAGGTGACAAACACGACTGGATGATCATCTTCCTCTGTGTCTGAGCACCACTGTTCGCTAACGTGTTCGCCAAACAACGCTGCTGCATGTACAGACGATGTTTACGGGTTACTCTGCTGCCCCCAAGTGGCCAAAAACATCACTAACACAGCTTTAAAGGACGCACTCTGCAGTGAAAATACAAATGAAAAGGTGATAAAAAGTGAATTTATCACATTTCAAACAGTTCAGTTTTCATATGTTTCACCTGTAACATGCTCACTGCTCTTAAAGGCACACGTGTTGTTAGAGGTCTTTGAAGGGACCCTTTAACAGGCTTCCATGGTTTACGGTTGGCTCGCCTGGATGACAACAAATACACAGTAGTACATGGAGTACATGAAGTACTCAGGGGTTTATGAAATCAGTGGACTCAGACTGCTCTCAGTCTACACTGAGTGAATACTGTGTGTATTTATACACTTCAGTTGGCTTGATCATCCCTTTAAGGACTCATGCGGGTCATGATGAAATTAAGGAGGTGCTGTCAGAACCTGGTTCCTGTGGCCCACATCAGTTTCAGACAACATGACTGAGTGTGAGGGACGAACACATCTGATCTTCAACCTGCGCGATGTTTCTGTTAGAGGAAGCCGCGATAACAGCGCTAACTTATCTGAAACACCATCGAACGCAGGAGGAGAGCGAGCGAGCAGCCTTCCAGTTTACCGCCGAAATGACATTTAGAGAAACGCTATTAGAGACAGATAGGCATCGCTACATATTCGATTATGTGTTTACTTCAGTGTTTGTCTGCTGAAAACACTCTATTCTGTGGGGGAAAAGGCTTCGGAAAGGTCAGAGAGCTTTTTTTCCCTTTTCTGCTAAATGTCTCAATCAAATTTAATCTGGAGATGGTGCAGAGAGGCTGACATTTAAGGCCCGGGCAGAACCAGGAGCGAGTCCAACGACGTGGCTCCTCTGTGCGTTACAGGGGGCTTTACTGGATACTGTGAAGCTCGTAAACGAAGACACTGGGGCAATGAGGCAGCGACATGAGTAAAACCATTCAGAATGTGTGAGTACGGCCCGATAAAGACTCTTAAAACACAGCGTGGACAGGGGGATTCTGGGAGATGACGACTCGGGTTGTTTTGCTGACTCCATGAGGAAGAGCTGCTCACTCCGACGCCTGGTCCAATTAAAGCTCAGACTGGGAGAATACAGTAAAAAGGCCAGATGGGATACTGGCAGAGTAAAACCCCATCCCCCAAAAAGACACCAGCAAATACACACACACACACACACACACACACACACACACACACACACACACACACACGCACACACAGCTCCGTGTGTATGTACAGCCCTCACTATCCCTGATTGGCTTCAAGACTCCAGTCAACTCGGAGGCAGCTGATGGCGCCTGTATTAGGTGCAGCCCCACAACATTCACCTACTTTCCAGCAATAATCTACATAAATACTCCCCAATCTCCAAGGACAGGATGGCACAAGACGAATTACAGCCCAGAGGCTGAAGTGAAGTGTGCGTACGTGTGTGTGTGTGTGTGTGTTTGTGTGTGTGTTTGTCTGTTGTTTTCAGACGGGCTGATTTGGAGTTCTGGGCTCCTGAGGCTCCCAGTAGATCAAAGAAGCGCTGGCTTTAAACGCGGATGATTCTCCGGGTCGTCGTTCACGTTCGCAGCCTGCTGACACGAATCACTCCGGCCATTTCAAATTAGCGGCTGCTCCCAGCGGCTCCTTTGTCTCTGAGTGCTGAAGGTTAGATAAGGAGCCACTGAGCTCCCAATGCAGCAGAGACTGACTGCAGTCTGCTGCTTCAGCACCGCGGACAGCTCCTCCTCCACTGCAGCCCAGCCGGCAGGTACACGGAGTACTGCGAGTACTCCACACAGCGGTACTGTTACTGACGATGCATCACACTACTGCTACTGCTACTACTGCAACTATACTGCAGGTACACAACTCAGAGTACTGCAAGTACTCAACACAGTGGTAGTGTTACTGATAATACATGATACTTCCACTACTACTACTACTACTGCTACTCTATACTGCAGGTACAGAACTAATACTGCAAATACTATATCTAGTGTTAGTGCATCTAATTATACATGATATTACTACATTACTATTACTACTACATACAATACACGGAGTAATACTGTTAATAATGAAATATGATACTACAACACTATTAATGGTACCGGTATGACAGTACTGCAACTACAGCTGCTGCTAACAACAGTCAAACTACTAGCACTACATACAGTACACTACTGTCAGTAATACTATGTTACTGCTACTGTACTGCACTGTTGTAACAGACAAGTAAGTATAACCACAGCAATCCTACAAATATTATCAATTCATCACTAGTAGCACTACTACTTCTGTTTCCTACTCCTTCAACTACTACTGCAAATATGTAGTGGTACCACTCATTACTCCACCAACATCTACTGCTATTACTATTACTACTACAACTGCTACTACTACTACTACAACTGGTAATATTTGAGCTGAATGCTAACACGCCACAAGGCTTAGCGGGCAATGTTAGCATTAGCATGTTAGCTTACATTGGCCCTTCACAAAGCTGAGGCTGATGGGAATCTCTTCTGTGTTGCAGATATTTAGTCATAAAACAAAGTTCTGGACAAACTCACACATTGACCTGATGGTGGCGCTAGAGGAAAAGTCGAGGGACGCGACAGGCTTATCCTCTGGGATCTGGTCTGGACCAGGTTTCAGTAAAGAAGCAGGACTCTCAGCAGGAAACCAGCAGAAATAAAGAGATGACGGTGAACGTCTGCCTGCTCTCCTTTCACTCCTTCTCCTTTTCTTATCGGTCTAAACGCCACACAAAGCGAGGTTTATCCCGCCAGCCCGTCTTTGTGTCTCAGTGTGTAACATGTGATGCTGCCGCGAGAGCCGAGGGGCTGAGCTGCGAGCCTCCGTGGGCCGAGGCCAAACCTCTGCACGGCGCCGAGGCGCAATCAAAGGCCTCCGCGGGCTGCCGCTCGCGGGCCGTCTGCCTGACGGCGAGGAGCCCGCTGACTGCAGCGCTCAGGCAGACAGACCGCTAGCATCCCGTCTGAGTGCACACACACACCAGCGTTACGGTATTTCATCCATCAGCTGCTCCGATCATCAGTCCTTCCACTGACACAACTGGGCTGCTGTTGACAAATATGACGTTCATCTGCACAAAAGTGGGACACGCCGCTAATCCGCCATGTTTGTGTGCTAAAAGTGGAGCCTTTCATTAGCAGCAATATGTTTATAAAAGAGCCCGAAGCCTCTTCCTTCGTCTTCAGGGAACGGAACTGACTGCGAGCCTCCAAAACACATCACGCTTCTACGTCCCTTCATGAAAATTGTCGTGTTCTGGAAGATGAATCCCTCTTTTCTCTCCGTGTTTCAATATACGGCAGCCTCACAACAGACACAAGAGGATTCCCCAAAGTCTGAGCCTGAATTGATGGAAAAGTGGAGCACGAGTTCATCCGCAGAGCGATGAAGGGGGTTTATGAGGAAGGGGGTTTAGGGGGTTTTGGAGCTGCTGCAGACGTGCGGCATCTGTGTGGTGGAGGTGGGGGTTGGGGTTAAGCTGTCACTGCTCCATATCCCATCCCACCACGACTGCAACGACGGGTGGAAGGAAAAGGGACGTGGGGGAGATAAAGTGAGAGGGGGCTTCATCCTGCTCCAATCCTTTCTGCACATAGGTGGAGACCAAGCAAATCCCTACATAAACAAAAGATCCTCCACTCTGGCCTCCATATTTGCTCCCCCAGCCCCCCGCCACATACTGTACACGGCTGCAGTCTCCAGATACGCCCCTCGAGGTGGAACCCTGCACTCGGTAATCCCGGGAAAGCCGGCAGGAGAAACGACCCTGGGACTGATCCGACCGCCTGAGACGGCTCGTGTCTTCAGGTATCACAGAGACAACTCTCACTTCAGCACACAGACATCACGTAAGGTGGTGTTAGCGTGTCAAATCAGGAAGCTACGAGGACAAACAGATCTCACAGTGTCATCCAGGTACAAAGCATGACGGAATATACAACTAAAACCATAATAGAGCCGTAATAAATGAACCTGCTGGGAGCTTTTCTTGGGCATGGTGTACGTGTAGTTGTCCTTCTGTCCGTCCAGTCCACTGGTTTAAGTGCACTTCACTTCACACTCTGCAGAGGCCTGAACTTTGCAGAGATGCTAGTGCAGATATTAGCACTTTTAAACTGAGGCTGAAAGCAGCACTTTAACCTCAAAGTCATCGTTTCATTTCAGATATAATATCTGCAGTCGGCGCTGTGGGTCATCACGGGCACCTTCATCTCCTGCTGCACTGCTCCACAGCCACGTGGTGCAAACGTAGGAACCAGTTTGACCACTTTAACGTGCGACTGTGTGAAACTGTGTCCTCACTACAGGAAGAACAGGACGTCAGACGTCTAATGGATGACGGACATGGTGCTGACTTCAGCACCTTGATTCTTCCTTCTGCTCTGAATAAGAGGAAACTGATGACAGACTTGTTGCTATTGTTCAGAATTCTTCAAAACTAGAGTTAATACAACAACTAACACTGGTACAATATAAACAAACCCTGTTTTTCATGTAACAAGAGGAAAAGTGTTGCTGTAGCTGAGTAAAACTGACAAAATCATGATTTAAATCGAGAACTATCTGGTCAAAGATGAAGTAAAGATGAGTGTTTGAGAGAGTTTTCATACTGCTGTTTGAGCAGTGACTCCTGTGTCTTCATCGTCACAGCTTTCAGGACGTGTTAAACATGGAGTTTTGCTTTAAGAACAGTGAGGAGCACACGAACCTCAGACTCCACCGAGGAGCATTAACGAGACGGTGAGCTGTCTTCGTCTTAGCGTCTCTCAGAGCGCAGCAAACTCACCGCTGACGTCAAAGCATTACATCAGTGCTCTGTCTCCAAAGAACCCAAGAAAAAACATTAAAGTGCAGTTGGAGGCTGAAGGCACAGCGGTGCCGGTGTTCCTGTTTGGCTCCCTCTTAACTCTCTGGGGGGGATGATAAAGGGGGGAGCTAGCTGGGAGCTACACGGCCTCCTCCACACACACACTGCTGCAGTCCTCCTCCTGCTGCGAGAGCCAACAGCCTGCAACCGTGCTCCACCCGGCGAGCTACGCATCTCAAAAAGACGGCGAGCTACGCAGCCGAGGCTGCACGAGTCTGCAGAAGTGACGATCTGCTGAAAATCCGAACTGCCTCTGAACTACGACGAGCTCGTTTTCATGGAGGAAAAAGACGTGCACGAACTGTGGAAGCTGGAGATACTGAGTCAAAGCACACAGGAAGGATTCCGTGTTTGGTGGCCTCTTGGCTGCAGTCCTCTCATTCCACCTGTGTGCTGCAGCAGATCTCCTGGAGGAGATCATTTAGGTCAGAGGAGCTCAGGAGGAGGTTCATCTGTAACAGCATGTCCTGAATACGTTCACGTAGACTAGAATGTAAGTCATCCGACCAGAAAAGGAAGGTCTGGTGTTCTACTGAAGGCAGAATCCTCAAAACAACTTCACACGCATGCGTCTGCTTCGTGTGTTCATGCCTTCATCTTACAGAGCAGGCGGCCAAACATCACATGCATGTTTTTATGCAGTCAGAAGCTGCTTTCAGGTAAATGACAGAAACAAGCACTGCACACTTACACAACCATCACGATGAGCTGCACCCTGAACTGAGCTGTGCTGGGCAGTTACGCAACGTAAGACCAGCATCAAGGCAAACCACCTGCATGAATTATTATCATTATCATTATTATTATTATTAATGCTCAGAGAGGGGACGTACAGGGACGCTGAGCTGGAGCAAGACACAACAGACAGAAATGATCACACACTGCTCTGTTTTTACTGTGTATTTGGTCCAAACATCTGCTGACAGCTCACTCAATAATCCATTTACAGTCACTGTTCTTAGGATGGGGGGCCGGGGAGGCCGGGGGGGCCGGGGGGGGGCAGCCTGCCCGTCTGAACTGGAACAGGACGTCATCCTCGGACAGGGAGACTCGCTCATCCATATATTTAAAAATCATTAAAATAACATTCAAATCCCTCTTTGGTAACTCCACTTGCAGTCCAATCTGGCCGTAATGAAAGGGTCATTTATTGTTCTCATTTAAAACCCAGCTATGATATCATTTTATTGAACATCTCAGGCGGAAAATCTCTTTACTGCTGCCTCAAGCGCTCGCGTCTCGCCGAGCCCCAATATCAGCGAGCCAAACCACAGGCGCCCGAGCGTGACAAATATCTTCCTGCTAATACCTGCGACAGTTTGAATACTACATCAGCGCATGTATGGAGATTAAAGATTGCAGCAACAATAAACAGGACGGCAACATAAACTGGCTTTAGGTCAGAATCTGGGCTTTAAATCAGCAGCAGCAGCTCCAGGGAAACTGCACTCTCAGAGAATAAGTTATCATTTATTCATTATAGATGTGTGACTGCAGGACGGCTGCTTGGCTGCAGGGCTGCTGCGGTAATGACGAGCTGAACCAGTGCAATGAGAAAACAACGTGAGATGAAATGAGACAAAGGATTCTCAGTGAAATACTGACATGAAGAACACAAACATTTTGGTTTATATGTTTGGTGTCTCAACAAGAATTAGCTGAGAGGAATGCTTCAGTTCATAGAATACATATGGCCAGAAAAATGTGGACACCCAAACACCGTTCCCATGAATACCAGCTGAACACGTGACGCGGCCTCCACTCGTCTGGTTTCAGGCTTCGCACCAGATGCTGAACCTGCTGCGGGGTGACCAGGTCTGCCAACAGTCCGGGTTCATCCCAACGCTGCTGCTACGTTAAAGTAAAGTACTTTCAAGTGTTTGAATAGGGGTGTCCGCATACTTTTGGCCATGTTGTGTAGCTCTGTAATGTCTGTGACCTACTGGCACAAATGTGAACAATTTCCTCAGCTCTGCCTCTCGTCCAATCATCTGACGAGCGCTGGCATCACTGTACACGCGATGAAGAGTGCGCAGAGCGCCGTCAGCCTGACAACGCGCATTGACGGATCTGCTATGAGACTCTCCAGCTGTGAGGAGATGAGGAAACTCACCAGGGAGGTAAACTCATCTCTCCAGAAGCCCGCAGGCGGCTAACTGCCAATTAGGTTCTTCCTACTTCCTCTCGCTCTGTCAGCAATTTCCTGTTGGCTGTAACTTGGCTGAGCGCAGCTGACCTTCCATACAACACGTTCACTGCCACCAGCTGTACAGCTTCACGTCACACATGGTTCAATCCAAAGACATAAAAACAGGCAGACTTTCCCATCTGCGCTCTGTGATGACGATTTTAAAGACGCCGTGACGGCTGACATCGACCAGCTGACGCAGTACCACGAAAACCAGACTGCTGTGGAGAAACATGCTGATGGACTGAACGCAGTAAGAGCAGTTTACCTGATCCGGATTAACAGTTTGTGAGAAACTGATTGATTTGATTCTGACAATATAAGAACAGAGACCTCCAAAGGACGGCGCCCATGAGGGTCCTGATCAGACCTGAACCACCTGACGGAGGATCAGCGTCTCTCCTCCTCTCTCTGGATGAACTGAAAGAGCTGATGAGTGGAAATCCAACACATTTCTTACTGAATCTCTTATAAGTTTGGAACCACTTCAGATGCAGACCAGGTCCTCAGTACTGAACCCCAGGAGAACACGATACTGAAGCCCTGATCAGCTTCACTTTATTCTCCACAAAGACATAACACTCATGTACGGAAACTTAAACTTGGCTAAACAAAAGGTGTTGATGCGTTATTGTAAAAACGTCGACGTGAAAAGGACGAACTGAGAGCCGAGAGCCTCTCAGAGCAGAGTCAGCACGTTTTCATCAAGGCCCAACGAGCCGGTTCAGATGGACCTACTGTCAGCACTCCACTGGACGGAAACATGTGCTCGGTATGTCAAACGTTCAGCTCGGTGAAAAGCGACCTGCACAGAACAAATGAATGAGAGTAAAAGTGCGACACTGACGCTCTGCTTTACTTCACACTGATCAAGATGATCAGATTAAGGCCTTGAAGACAGTTTCAATCATCGCAGCACTGCTTTAGGCTAAGACTGAAGGTTTAATCCACCGACCTCACAACACAAATACTTTACATTTTTATCTGCACTACTGCAATATTGCACAACATTTATTTATATTTATATTATATATATATATATATATTTATCTTGTATTGCTGCTTTTCTGTATATATTTTTATGTCACTTCTTGTTCCTGTTTTAAATTCTTATTCTCTGGTCGTCTGTGTGTTTTTTGTTCATCGCTACTGCAACAAAACAATTTCCCAGATTGGGATCAATAAAGAAGCAGCCTAACGTCTAAAGTCTAAAGTCTAAAGCTTTAAGAGTGAGTGTAAGTGAACATGAACATACATGATTTCATCACTTTATGATCCGTCTTCTTTAAACTAGCTCTCGACCCACTGAACAGCAAACAGCCTCTCAGTCGTCCCTTTGTTCTCTCTCATGCCCGCCGCCGCTGTAAAAAGGTTCATAGCTTGATTATTCAGGCTTTCGCAGGTGTTTCCAGAGTGGCAACATGCTGAACTGGCCCCTCCGCCCGCTGACGGAGGCGTCTGATCGATGGCTTAATGAAACTTTTATCACTCCAGTCTGTCGGATGGATTAACGTCGCTTTGCCTCTAATGGCTCCTCCTAAATCACCTCCACCAGAGAGGACTGAGCCACAGGGGACAACGAGCGCCCGCACACACACAAACACACACAAACAACACACACAGAAACACAGAAGACGTGCAGACTGCGCCGCATGGAAAGAAGACGAGTCTCTGCTGACGCTCCAGTCTGTGACTCAGACCGAAACACATCAGTCACATTAGTTCAATTCTGCATTAAAAGGATTATTTAGCCTGCAAAAAGTGCTGGAAGCATCCATCCGTTCAAGTTTCCTATTTGTTGTTAACTGCTTCATCTGAATCAATGGAGAGCAAACTGCTGTTATACGAGACCAGAACACAGAAAGAGGATCTGCAAGACTGTAAATGAGGTGAAACAGGTCTGTGAACGAAGTCACTGCAGAACAAATCAGGGGTAAGATTCCTGAAGTGGGAAAACTAAACGCATCAAATGAAACTGAATGTTTGCTGCTGATTTTCTTGGATCAGAACGTTTTATTGAAGTAACTGAAGACATTTTTAGGAGCCAGACAAAAATCTAAATAAGCTACGACCAGTTGTGGAGGCGAACAGTAAAGACTCAGCTGGAAACTGAGACACTGGTGAGTCAAAGCGAGCCACGGTTCCTCTTTCTGACCTGCTGCATCCTCGAATATCGACGCAGAGGACGGATGGACGAGTGTAAAAGCATGTTGCTTTGGTTCTGCTGTGACCATAATCTTCCCCAAAGCGTCAGCGGCGAGCGTCAGCCGCCTTCACTTAACCACACCTCGCCCACGGAAGCAGTGGAGCAGAAAACGATGTTACCTCAGCTCACAGACTTGTTGATACGAACTGTTGATGCTCCGCGTGAAGCCGCTGTGGACAAGACGTCATTACGCTGCTACTCATCCACTCTGGATTCAGCTTACATCAGCTGAAGACCAATAAATCTCCCAGGATCCGCTTGATGTGACAGCTGAGAACTGCTCTGTCTACAGCACCCGGATTATGAATTCATGAATCTGCTACGCTAAAAATAAATGGCTCAAAATGTGCAACTGAACAACAACACGAATTTTGCTCCCCTCAGCCTGGTGCGTCGGCCAGGCAGCCCAGCACAGATCCCCTCGCTGTGACAGGGTGAATGGCAGACGGCGGGAAGCCTGGACGCAGCTGAATGAGACGCACAAATCCTGTGTGTGTGTGTGTGTGTGTGTGTGTGTGTGTGTGAACTGCTGTCAGATGACCCACTACAACTCGCCTCTGTCAGCATGCAGAACATCCCAAAGCCATCAGTGCGTCTGTCTGCAGCTCCGAAAGGCAATAAATACATTTAAAAGACAGACTGTATGTCTGGTTAATATAGACGCTCTGACTGTCTCTGACACACCGGAGGGATGGACAGATTAGGAGACAATGGACGACAGGCAGCGAAGAGGGAGTCAAACCACAGACACCCGAGACAACGATAAGCAAACTGAGACAGACGACGTACCTCGACATGCCCCAGCAGCCGAACGGTTAGAGTACAACACAACCACAGCGTCACAGAATCCTGCAAATTCAGATTTTACCAACATGAGATATTCAACAGGGGGTGGAGGCGTCTCATGTCCACGCTGGGGACAAAAAGGTTGAGAGTCGCTGCTTCACATCAAGGTAAAAGTGCCCAAAAGGAGGTCAAAGGTGATTTAAAGGTACAGTGCTAACACAGTCACACGGTCCTCCTGTCCGCGTACTTTTCTCCTTTGTTAGCTTAATGCTACAGCCGACAGCCATGTTTTGACTACGTGTGATCCCTCGTGAACAAAGTCGGCTCCATAAAGAAATGTGTTTCCCAGCTTCACGGTGCCAGAAGTAATCCACATACTTCAGCATCCTGTTTCTAAATGACGGTTCATTCGTGTTTCATTCATCTTTGAAATGTTTTACACTGAAGTCAGAACTCAGCAGCTCAACAGATGGTCGTTTGTCACGAGAGCGACTGAACTACAACCCAGAAAAATCTTTGCACTCACACTGTATTTGTTGTCTAAGAGTCATGATGCCTGCAAGCCTGCATGCTGTCAAAAACCACAGAAGAAGAAGAAGAGGAGGGTGGCCTGAGAGCCACAACAAATGATCCGACCAGTGAAAACAACTGCAGCGAGCAGCCATCCCAGTCTAATCCCATTTCAAAGGGCTTCAGGCCAGTGTGAGCGGAGCAGAGGAGGTGCAGGTCAGTTACCTCCCAAATGGCCCCGCGCACTTCATATTTCAACAAGGTGATGAATCCACAGGCTGTGACAGTCTCTGTGAGGGAGGCCCATCTCAGCCCGCTGGAGGCGGAGCTGGACCCCGTCCTTCATCAGGACTGACACAGAGGACGGAGGCAGACCGATGACGAAGCCGGCAGCATCCACGCATCCATCGCCCTCCTGTCCCGACCCCACCCTGACAGATATACGAGTCCCGAGAAATTCCTCCATCTTTAACCCGCCGTCTCTCTCTATCAACCCGCAATCCTCGCCGCCTGCGGCTCCCGCCCTCCTCAATCTCCTCTGCAGCCTCCTCCATCAGCTCGAAGGCACGCAGTGTGGAAGACGTGGCGGAGGGCGAACGTCCACGAGCCTCGGCGGCGACCGGCGACCAGGGTCGACAGGACGAAGGCTTGCTGGACATTTCATTATGAAAAACCTGAAGGAGGAGGCCGGCGTGACATCACCACCCGCCCTGTGTGCGTCAGTCCGAGCCCTCTGGTTCCTACTGAAGATGGAAATCTTTAAAAAAGGCTCATAAATCAGCTGCTCACTCTAGTTCGTTGGGGACTATTTTCAGACGCGGATTAATCCATATTTGGTGGTTGTATTTCCAGCAGGTTCACCGACACCAACTTTTTTTTTACAGCTTTCATTTATTCACATAACAAAACACTGTAGATAAATAAATAATAATAATAATAAATAAATGCTTTCAAATTATTCTTGTAATAATCTGAAATTCCAAATTTTCTCTCCTTTATTTCTTTGAATTTACTTAAAAAACTCTAAAGTCTTAAGATGTTTCAAAGGACTCTGCAGTGGAAAGTGTTCAGAACTTTGCTGGATGTTTGTCAGACACCATCAATACTTTAACATGTCACTGACGGTGACGTCCATGCATGACTTTGTGTTTTTGTGCGAACATCTGCAGCTCTTCACGTTAGCAGACCAGCTATCACATCAAGAGTTGGGATTAAATTTAAATTTAGATTAAGTGACGGGAAGATTAAGGTTAATAAAAAGTACAGTATTACACAAACTGGTGTGTTCTGTTAGCAGACGACAGAAATGCTGTCCTGCAGGTTCCCTCTCTTCCTCGTTGGTGTCGAGATGGGAGATCATCAGAGCAAACAAAGGCGCTCTGAATCCAGGCCACTTGAGGCCATTGAGTACTTGGAGAGCCTCCCTTTGTGTAAATTAAAACCAAACAGCCGCAACTTAATCACAGCTCAGCTTCCACGTTGAAAGGCCCATATTGTGTGACAGATAGGACGCCGGCCAATTAGCACTGACCTCCCATCGAGGAGCATCAATGGGCCACAAGGAGCCGTCTCTTCTGGCCGCCAGTAATTGTGGCTGTACTGAATGCAGACGGCAGCTGGCAGAGAGCGAGCGAGCGTGGAGACAGATGGGCAGCACCAACACAAACAGACAGTTGTTCAAGAGCAACTCGACTGCAGAGGACTTCAAGAAATGTTGGGGTCGGTCATCAGCAGTGAGCCTCCAACAGGAAGCGCAGCGGCACAAACTGGAGGTCGCAGAGGTGAAGACAGAAGAGGAAGACTTCTCGCTGACTGCAGAAGACGTCCCCCTGCATCAGCCTTCCAGACGGCGGCTGTGTTGCAGCAGCAGCGACCAAAAAGTCCCAACTTTTGGCTTCTGAATGAAATGAGGCAGCATGTCAGACAGCTGCAAGCCTCAATGTGTTTGATCCGAACAGGTAAATATTTCACCTGTGCCGCTCCAGGAAATGCATGCTGCAATGCAGGAACCAGCCTCGTGTGATTGGCTGACGATGCGTGATGCCTCCATGTTTCCAGCTGCGGCTGTTTAACGCAGCTCCCACAAACATCCAGCCTGGTGTCATTGTCACACCCTGCCGTCTAATTGGCCGCACCGCAGTGCCAGTCAACCCCTAACGAATAATTGGGACCAATTACAAATGATTACATCATCGGCTGGATCGGCTTTCACACTTGGACGGCGGCCAAGGCGTCCTGACAGCTCGTCACAAAGCTGCCATCTTTTTTTTCTCTTTCTCGTCTTCATCTTTGTTTCTGATCATCAGCTTCTTCACATCTTCCTCTTTTTCCTTCATAACTTATTAGTCTTTTTTTGCAAGCTTTCTGTTTTCACATCCCATCCTCCTCCTCCTCCTCCTCCTCCTCCTCCCTGCCTCCCCTGTTCTTCCATCCCCTCCCCCCTTGGCTTTTATTCATCCTCCGCCATGCGTGCCCCTCCCCCTCTCACTCTCTCTTTCACTCCATCCTCCTCTCTGCCCCGCCCACCTGCCTCTCTACTTCCAGTTTAGCTCGCAGCGTTGTCTTTGTCTGCCTGGCGTGTGTGTGTGTGTGTGTGTGTGTGTGTGTGTGTGTGTGTGTGTGTGTGTGTGTGTGTGTGTGTGTGTGTGACGAGCACTGCTGGCAGCCGTCCAGAGCTGAATGAGGCTGTATGACTCTCTGAGATGCTGGCTTGTATTTTTAGCTCGGGTTCAGGCTCTCCTCTCCTCTCCGGCTTCCTCCTCAGAGAGTCCAGAGGAGCTGACCTCCTCCCGCTAACCCCGCCTCCCTCCACCAGCTCAGCCATCGGTCTGAACACAGGCGCGTTATGGACGCGGTCCAAATTATGTCCGCTGAGACGAGAGTGAAGCAGCAACACTCCTGAGACCTCGGTGTAAAATAATAATGATACATAATCATTTGAGCTTCTCTCTGCTGCGTCGATGCAAACTCAACACTGATCTATGAACGTTTTCTGTGACTCGCATCACATGACGCACGGGGCTGCTGTCAAACCTCAACATATCACACCTTATCATGCTTATCATGCATCGTAATGCGTTCCTGAACCTCTTGTTTTGCGCGTTCTGTCTGAGGAACCATGAACGCAGCTCGATGCATTCAGTGTTAATCTGACGACCTGAAGGAAACATGTTGTGTTAAATATAATCAAGAAAATGTTTGTTTGAATGTCGGGATTTTGATGTCAGCTCCGCAAAGTCAGTTACATTTTGTTTTTCTGTTTCACATGGAAATCCACCACACACACACACACACACACACACACACACACACACACACACACACACACACACACACCCTTCACTGTGCCTTTATCATTACACCTTCTGTCTCCTCAGTCAGCTGCCGGCCTGCAGCCTCTTCCTGACGTATGTGAGACAGAGTTTTCGGTTGTAGTTGGTGTCCGACTGCGTGCTGAGCTCACTTCACATGGCGGACCCTGCAGCCCCGCGGCCTCGCCGAGCACCAGCAGCACTGTGGGAGTCTGTGTGTGTGTGTGTGGGGGGGGGGGGAGTGTTAGCCTGAAGGATGAAGGCTGCATCAGCAGGGTCAAGTAAGGGAACTTGACTTGATTTGCTGCCCCCCCTCCACCTCCTCACCCCCCCACCCAGCTGCCTGTGCCCGAGGACAGGGAGGAATGAAATACAGAGACGACGGGGAAGAGGAAGAGGAAGAGGAAGAGGAAGAGGAAGAGGCTGAGCAGAAGAGAGGTGATGAGCTGGAGTTGGTGATGAAGGTAGTGTGTGTGCGTGTGTGTGTGTGTGTGTGTGTGTGTGTGTGTGTGAGTGAGTGTGTGTGTGTGTGTGTGTGCCCAGTGGTAAATGGGGGGTGTTCATAGGAAGTGTTGGACTGGTAGCTCCTGGATGTTTGGCTGCACCGAGTCGAGACACGCGAAGTCAATCAATACATCACCACGAGGCAGCGCCGCCTGAACGTCAGCCTGCTTCTCACGCCGCCGCAGCAAAACACACTCAGACACAAGACGACACACGGAAACACTCTGGAGGACTGGCCTCCATCCTTCAGGAGTCTTTACGCTATTATGAAGATAACATATCAAAATATTTGAAAAATCGCCGACACGTGTTCCAAAAGTCAAAGATGACGTCTCAGATTGACCACAAAGAGCAGAAAAGTGTTCACGCTCAACGTGAAATAACAGACATCCGGATACGTTCACTGACCAATCAGAGTTTAGCATTGAAAAAATGAAAATGGAACACTTAGTGTGCGTCCCCCTTCGGTTAGAGGGTCTCCACTGCGTCATCCGCTGGTTTGCACTGAATGTCTGCATTCAACCACAACCGCACACACACACACACACACACACACACACACACGCACACACACACACACACACACACACACGCACGCACACACACACACGCACACACACACACACACACACACACACACACACACGCGCGCACACACACGCACACACAGCATGGTGTTGGGCCATCTGGCGGGTGGTGTAATGAGGGTCATGACCTCCTGTCACCCCTCGTCCTCCTCCTCCATTACAAAGCTAACAGAGCTCTTTCCAAATGAAACACCGTTCGAGCATTTCTTCTAAACAAGGAGAGAATTAGAGGAGTGTTCGTGAACTCCTTAAAAAAAAAAACAAAACACAAACACACATCCGCCCGTGTTTTTGGATCATGACTGACGAGCGTTCACGCCGCTCAGTGAGCAGCTCCACCAACTCTCAGCTTCCTGTCTTGTTTGTTTGAAAAGCAGCAGAGTCTCCTTCACACTGGATGGTCGGATTAGTGGCAGATTAAGGCCAGTCCAGCAGGGGTGGAGGTTCTGGGGCGCCACCATCACCCACCGCCCACACTCCCATTGTCTCCTCATAGAGGACAGAGGCCCTCAGTGGCAGCAGAGAGTCACGGCTAACACAGATCCCTCCTCATCCTCTCACAGAGCTTTCACCATTTCACGGTGAAAGCAGTTCATCTGCTGACGTGTTACTGCAGTCATGTGACATCATTCGCGCTGCACCGTTTCTGTTTAAGGTAAAACCCACCCGTTTCTGTCATCATCACCCTCGACTGTGGGAAGAGCTGATTAAAAGGATGTTCATCAGAAAAACGTACAGAACGAGGTTTGAACGCGTAAAAGGTGTTTTCTAAAAGTTACTTACAATCATTGCCACAAACACGAGCCATCGTTAGCTGAGGCCTCCAGCAGGAGGAGCGTTTGTCATCCAATAATGAAGCACGCTGTAATTCATTTATCTGCTCATCTGTGACCTGTGGGCGCGGCCGTGTACGCCACTTACACCTGCGGGCTCCCCCACACACACACACACACACGCACACTCACACACACCACAACCATCGTAACCATAGCTACACCATGTAACACAGGAAGAGTTTCACAATAATTTATTACAGCCAAGGCCCCTTTGACGTGCGTGTGTGTGTGTGTGTGTGTGTGTGTGTGTGTGTGTGTGTGTGTGTGTGTGAACACTGCAGAGAGGCTGCAGCCAGGCGCTGCTGTAATGCAGCACTGCAGCCGAACAGCATCACACCACACTGCAGGTCACAGAGACAGAGTGCTGCCTGAAAACACTGCAACAGAGCGTGCACACACACACACACACACACACACACACACACACACACACACACACACAGTCTTTTTACTTTTTACACTTTTGAGGACCTTTGTTGACATCATCAACTAAACGTCTAACAGCGAACGTCACCGTGACCCAAAGTTAACCTTCAAACCAAAACAGTCGTCAGCAGTGAGGACCAGAGTGTCCTCACGATGCAGAAATGTCCTCACTACAATGGCTTTAAACTGAGACTGGTCCTCACAAAGATACCAGAACAAGCCCAGGAACACTGTCCATGCACACACTGCTGCAGAGGCATGTGATGGTACGTGTGGGTTTGCACACGTGTGTATCAAGACTGTTTATTACTGTGATTTACTGTGTCATTTATGACGTCCATACCATCACACACACACACACACACACACACACACACACACACACACACACACACACACACACCTGGGAGCAGCGGTACCTGCCAGCACTAGCAGTAAAGTGAGGATAATGGAGTTTCTCACGCCCCGTCCCCTCGCCCTGTAATCTCATTATGGCACATGATTGGACGCTCCACTGAGGGTGCGGGCGCCAGGCGACGCCGCTCATCTGCACGGGGCCATCTGTGTGGACTGGACGCTGATTCTGAGGCAGGGAGGGTTTCCTCCAGAGCCGGGGCCATCTGTGTGAGCGACCTGCCGCAGCGAAAGCACTTAAAACAGCAGGAAGCGGAATGAGGACCGCAGCCTCCGTCCGTCCCCGGTGCTCATGGGTAATGCTAACGAGTAAACTGCGAAAACATCATTAAGATGTTGTACCTAAGTGGACTTTCCACCCACGGCCGCGTCCTCGGCGCCCCGAAATTCCAAAGTGAAATCG